>NW_010223538.1:0-83055 GCF_000690775.1 Eurypyga helias | reverse complement strand
TATGATTCTATGATTCTAAGTTGTTGAAACAATTGATTTTGATGAACTAACAGGAGAAAAGGAGTTATGGTTTATTGAGTGCTTATTCTGAGGGATGCTCAATCACTCAACAATAGAAAAATCTCAAAAAAAGCTGCAATGAAAGTCACAATTGCATTTTGTTATTTTTTACTAATGCTTTCAGAGGTGGTCTCTCTGTATGTAACCAAGATAGCTGTAGTCCCTCTGCTGAAATATCTATGCCATGTCAGTAGAAGCAGATTGAATCTTTTCTCCCACCAATATTGCAGTTGGTTAAAATGGAAAATAGAAATTTGGGCAACGATTACTTTGAATATTCTGACTGTGCTGCAAAAAGGTACTCAGACCAAAATCAGGGCTTACAGTCAATGCACCTCCACATAAATCTAACTCTGAATAGTGAAAGCTTACTATAAGTGGTATTAGTGGTTTATACAAGTTGTAGCTTGTGCTCTTAAACTTCTGCTGCCTAATCAACCCAACCAGTGGTTGATCTGTTGAACATATATAATCTAGGTCTGTTTGGTTTAGATTTGTAATATATTTTTATTGCAGTGGATTGTCAGAATATAAAATAAAAGCGGTATGTAAAATGATCTCTGTAATGCTACTTTGTTATATTATCCTTTGAACACACTTAAAGGTTACCAAGGAACATGATGGAAAAGAGGCCCAGAATACACAGAGGGTATGATTGATGTATCATGTTTAGAATGTAATCTGAAGTACAAAAGATTTAATTTATTCTATGACATACAGCCTAAAGTTTGTTTTCAGTTTGACCTGAAATAATGAAAATAATGTTCCTTTTGCAGCTGCCATTGATTACTGTAATCCACAATGAAATTAAAAGACACAGTGGATCAAATCAAGGTATTGGAAAGATAGCTCGTTTACAGTACAGAAATACAGGCTAGCATATGCATGAGAAATATGTTAACTATGCTGACTTTTTCCCCCATGCTGTTGGAAAGGAGAGGTTATGATTAATAGCACAAATACCAACAGTTAGGCCTACTCACCATGCTATCTTATCACACTGTCTCAAATGGCATGTGGTGTTAATGTGTTAAATATGATATCTTATTTTCCTTGTGACCTGTTTTTTAAGAAGTGTCATATCTATGCACACACATATGAAAGGTAGGCAGTCTGCTCTTTCTCTTGCAAAGCCTAATACCTTGGGTGGGTGAGGCTCTTTTCTTCTAGAACAAAGCTAGTTTGTGTATGTAGCCTATAATTTTTCTTGCTCCTCTGGTTACTTTTCCTTTAGAAGATCTCCATCTATCATTATAATAGTTTGGTCTGTGAAACAAGCTCCATATCATAAGGTTTTTTTGAGTTGAAAACAACAGGAATGGGGAAGGCTCAAACAAGTTCACCCTCTGCCCTGTCCTGTGAAATGGAAGGGTTTTTTTATATTGGGTCAACAGAAAGAATCAAAGGATTAAATGTGCTTTTAAATTTCTGCTGAAACACAGTATGTATTTAAAAGTATCATACATCAGGATCAAAGTACATAATTGCTACCCTTTAGTCAGCCAAAACTGCCACTGAATCCTATTTCTGTAAAGAAATTCCATATCTCTGTCAAAACCTAAATATTGGCCCTGGAATATTATTTGCTGCTATTCATTAAGAAATAGTTTATGAAGCTTCTCTGCAGCTAGCTTTGTGAGAACCTTTTTGAGAACTAGGAAGTGAAATCTTTAGGAACATGTAAACTTGGTCTTAGGCTATTTCTGTAGGCACTGCCATGTGATGTTCCTGATGCTGAGTTAGTTTTCTGGTCAGCATGCTATACTACCATACATACATAAATGTTTGAAAGCACTTCATTTTCCTGATGCTTTCTTGGTTACTTATTAGTTGTTTAACTTTTTTTTTCAATATATATTATTTAACAATGGATTTATAGTTACAGAATACCTGGTGATTTTAGTTTTATTTTGTTTTCTTTTTGGGGAGAGGGAGATGCCATTTGATCAACAAATTGGCTTAGAGGTTCCTATTGTTCACACCAAAAATGGAGGAAAAGAATTAATACTCTGCTACAAGTAGCCTGTCTTTCGCAGGAACACTCCAGATACATGAGTATGGTGTGATCTTCTATTAGGAGACTGGGTCACATAGCATAACAGTTTTCCTCCACACAACAGACTTCCCTCACTTCTCTGGGTCCCCAGAAAATGTTGCTGGATCAAACAGCACTATAGAAATTAAACATTACCTGCACCAAATTTCAATAATCCAGTTATTCATCAAAATCACAACCAATTTTAAAATTTGTCATTTTCAATTGGAAATGAACCCCAGGAAAATATTCTCTTAGCTTACCTTTGGAACATCACTTCGGTCGTGATAGACAGAAACACTGATAGAAATGTCAGTTATGGACTTCTGGGTTCAAAAGGCTATTACTCAATGGCATTGTAGTGGTGGCCAGATTTGATGTGTATTCCTCAAAGTTAATACTGGGGTTCATATTCTTCATCATCATCATTAGCATTGTGGATTATAATTTAGATTGCACCCTCAATGAAAGTTTTGTTGATGCCCAATTGTGGTAACAGGTGCATCAATCCACAGGGGCTTTAAGGACTGAACCAACATAAACATAATGAAGGTCAAGATTAAGAATTGTAAAGCTCTGCACCTGGGGCAGAATAACACCATGCATCAGTACATGGGAACGGAACCACCCTAATGAAAAGTGCTTAAATTTTGTGGTGGAAGCCAGGTGAATACACAAATGACAAATGAATAACAAATCACAAATTATGTGAATTGTGTACTACATTAAAAGAAGCACAGGAATCAGACTGAGTGAGAGTATTTAATTTAGTGATGATGAGACCACTGCTGTAATATGATGCCTGGTCTGGGGCCCTCTTTTTCCTGAAGAATGTCAGGAAACTGGAGAGGGTCCAGTGTAGGGCTACAAAAATGTTGAGAGACAGCAGCGCATGACCTACAACGTGAAACTGAGGAAAATACACTTGTTTAATCTGTTGAAGAGGAAGCCATGTGGTCATCTAAAAGTATGAATATTTGAAGGTTGTTAGAAAGATAATGCAACCAAGTTTTCCGAGTAGTATTAGAGGCTATAACAAGGCTCACAGACTGCAACTTGGGAGATTCAGACTGGATATCAGGAATTTTTCACTGGGACCAAGTCCCCAACGGAGGCTGGGAACTCCTGGAGATTTACAAGATGTGACTAGGCAAAGCCATGGCTGACCTTCTTTAGTGTTGTTGGTGATAGTCCTTCTTTAAATTCAATTAGGACTAGATCTACTCCAACAAGTCTGTGATTCTGTGGTTTGTTTTCAAGATATACTTCGTGGTTCTTGCACAATCCCATAAATATAGGGATCAGTGTGCTACAATAATTCACCCCAAAACAGTTCTGATTGGAAGAAGAGGTGGATTATAAAGTATCGCATTGCTAATCAAAATTATCTACATGTCAAATATTTCTTGAGCAGCTTCTGGTTTGACAGAAGGGTTATAGAGACCCAGTTTTACAGATGTAATTTCTCCGATTTGTCCTGCCAAATCAAAACTAGCTGTAGGAATTCTGGCTTGCAGAACTCAGTGATCATGCAAAGATTTAATCTGTCCTAATGCAACCTCACCTGACAAGTCTCTTAGGGCAGTTTTCTGGGAGGAAGGAGTGCAGTCATCTCATACTTATAAGTTCAGTCTGTTACTGTTTAGCACATCCTGCCTCCACACATACATTTTTTTGTGGGCCAGAATTCAAAAACAGAGGTGTGGTGATTACAAGAATGTCTCTCTAAGGTATTATAAGGCGTAAAGTAGAGCCAGAAAACATTCATCATATTATTATCTCAGTGGTTTGGTTTCCATATTACTTTATAAAATGTTTTAAGTAAAAGTGAGATACAATTATTATTATTTCTTTAATACAGAGGGTGATTAACTGCTCAGTTGAGAATATTAAAGCAAATAAATTCTCTAGCTTCTGCCAAAGATCAGTGTTCTCTTTCAAAAATCCGCAACAAATTAAGTATTTTCTTCATGTGAATACTTGCAACAACATTGGACTCATTATTCCAATTATTAAAAGCTTAAAAAAAATTTTTGGATGGTTTCCTGTAAATGTCTCACTCAGCTTCACTGAGCTAAAGATTCTGCTCTGAACTTTTTTATTTTCTTTTCATTTTAATTTTTGTCAAAAAGTATTTCCAAAAAACCAATGTGTTTTTTTCTAAAACTTAAAAAAAAATTAGACAAAATATTACAGTCTGGTTAGAAGATAGTGTAAGAAGTGTTCCTTCTGCAAAAACCATCATATACTGACTACTTATATACTTTTCACAGACCTGATTATAAATATCAGTGGGCAGTAAATGTCAAAGGGTAATGCTGTGAATGGATTGCCACGGCTGAAAGGGGCTTGACTTTAGGAATTACTAGGTGAAGGTTTATGTCCAGTGAGGTCAGATAAGATGATAATGGTTCTGTCTTGTCTAGAATCCCTGACTGAATAAATAGCATGAATGGCCTTAAAAAAACCCCCAACATTCTGAGTCAGATGAAATATGGCTGTGAATGTACATTAAATAGACACTGATACTTTTTTCCTTTTTTTAAATGTGAATAAGAATTTTACTATCTGAATTCTCCACTGAAAATGTAATACTACCTACTTTAGCTTATTTTAAGACTTCTTCAATTTATTAACATTAAAAATGCTGAGGGGTTTTGTTTGTGGTCCCAGTCTGGATCTCATCTCTTATATTCTCCTACCCGTGCTGTGTGTTAGCTGTCATGGACATTTTATATTCTAAACTGAATAGTCCTTTTCCACAGACCGATCTGTTTGGCTGTGTCTACATATGTATTAAGTTGCCTCATGTCAAGGACTGCATGATGCATATGGACATGAGGGTGGTTTCAGAACTGCATAGACATAAAGATCTTAAGCAGGTTAGTGACCACACACTGTCTCTCTCTGACAACAGTATTTTTAATATTGAGTCCAGGCATTCATATCATGGTGTGACTGTTTATCTTAGTAAATGTTATACCAAACCAGGATGTCAAAGAAAGGAGAGTATTGAAAAGTCATGTCCCAATTTTCCAACGCAGTATTTTGATGCTCAGCAATCAGTGCTTGAGAGAGGATTAAGAGATTTAAATTAAGACTATAATATGGAAAATAAACGCTTCCAAAAAAAAAAAGAGGGGCGGAGTAAAAAAAAAGTGGGGATGGGAAATACTGTAACATATTTAAGATAAATCTTCTAAATGGAAAATAAAATAATTTTAAAACTCTATAACTAACAATACAAATAAGCCTTTGTTTCAGTTGTTTACACCAAATATGAATGCAAAGACAGACACTGGAAAAAAGAGTGAGGGAAAGACTTTATGAAAATGGCAGTTACCATATCTACACTGGCAAGAAAACCAAGAAAAACTGATTATGGCAAAGGTGTAAGAACAGAGACTTTGCTCTACAGAATTAGAAGAAAATGCCATGTGGAATAGTAGGCTTAGAGAAGATAACCTTTAGTCAGTGGAAAATTAGGAAATGCTCAACCAACGTACATGAAAGAAAAACAGGATCTTGACATGCAAAGCCACCTAATCTTCTATTGGTAGTTTGTAAAATATATATGCAGGAAAATTTTATCAATGTACTAACATATTGTAGATCAGATAGTCCATAACAGAAAACTTTGAAGTGCAAAGGAATGTCATGTACTAAATAATTGATAATTAAAAATTTGGAAATGAGTGGGAAATGAGATTAGCTGCAGTGTGTATTTATAAAAGGCATTAGTCTAATATGCTTCGTGAAATGACAGTTTTTACAGACAAAGGTAATGGAGACACACTTAGTTAAGACAGGTAATAAACTGTTGAAAAGGACAGGCAACAGAGAGTTGTGCTGAATTAGACTGGAAGGAAATCTTAAAGACTTCCTCAAGGTGTGGTCTTGGGTTCAACTAAGAATTTCAGTGATGAGTTCAGCACATTGGCCAAGACTACTTGTGAATTTTAGTTACACAGAACTGAGAAATATTGTCAATGCTGAGGACAGAGATCACAGTTAGGGCTTGGATTTTTTCTTTCTTTAGATGTTCTTTTGGACTTTAGTGGAAGTGGAATCATATAATACACACAGTGAAGAAACATGAGACTCTGTAATATGACAGAAGAAATTACAGTAAAAGAATGAGGATTACAACGAATTGATTTTACAAAGGAAATATAAAACTATGCAGTTTGTTCAGCTTAGGACTGTGGAGCTTGGGAAAGAATATGATTAGGTGTACAAATATATGAAGGAATTATACAGTTGGTGAGGTAAAGATCATCTAGCTAAAAGGTAACAACAGATGGGAAAAACGTTGATGCTATGTTTGATTAAAAAAGCTCTTAACTGGTATAGATGGGAGATTCTGGAACAGCCCTCAACCATTTATGGTTAGAGAAAAAAATAAGAAGAGTCTTACTGCAGCATGCCTCTATCTGGTGATTGAACATGAGGGGTCTTCTTTTTTGCTTGTTCCTTATTCTACTTATCATTTGCTGTTTAGGCTAGAAAAAAAAGAAGTATGTTAATTGTTTACTTATTGAATGTGCATCACTGCTATCACAACCCTTTCAGAAAGCATGATGTCATGTGGGGAAGCCATTTTCGGATACCATCTGCAGTTACCTGCAACAGGAGTCACACACTGACACTGTCAGTATAGCTGTAATCTTGTTTTCTGGGATTTTTTTTTTTTCCCCAATCTCCTACCTTCTCCTAAATCTTCACAACCCCGGGTTTGCAGCTTTTAGGAGTCAGTGGCAATGCTTCCAATTAATTGCAGCTGAATGGTGTGCTGTAATCAACTTCGGTGACGACAGTGTGGGACATGCTAGACACATGGTCATGACTACATCAAGTCTTTGCACAGAACTGTGGAAAAAATTTCCTTAATTTCTCAATTTCCTATCAAACTGAGAACATCCTTCCACTCCCAACAAGTGGTGTGCTATTAGCTAGGTTACAGTCACTCTCTCCAACCACCCAAAAGTGACTCCTTTGCCAAATGTTTCCACACATCAATGGACCTTGATTGAAGTGGGATACTTAGATATATAGAGTTAGTATTCAGGAGTTTCTTTTCTTTATGTAAGATTGACACAGTACAGAGTAAAAATAAAGCAATGCCCAAACTAATACTTCTGTAACCCATCATAATGAAAGATAAATTAAGAACATGGATAAATTAAGGACACTAATAATTATCCTTTCGTCATGCTAAAAATATTCTCACTCCAGTCCATTGTGCATTAAGAAACTCTACAGTCCACCGTGCATTGAAAAACCCTCCCTGCTGAGCCAAACATCTGAGCCCATAATGTGCAAGTGTACTTAAACACATTTAAACAAAATCAAATAAAGTTTCTGATGTTTTAAAATGTTCACTAGATTGATTATGTTTCTAATACAGGAGCAGAACACATTAGCATATCTGCATCTGAAGTTTCTCAAAATAAGAATCATTAAACTTTAACCTAGTCATGTAAACTTCTGTGCTTCATGATAATAAATATGATGGGATTAACCACCCAAAAAAGCTAGAAATCTTCAAAGATTGGAGCAGTTAGAGATCTCATTATATTATGATCTCCCAAATCTTTTAAACACCAGACCTTTTATGGTCCTCAAGATCTTCTGACAGTTCAAGGAATAATTAAAAAGTAAAACTCCATAATGATTTAAAGATGTGACCTATCTTTCTGTCCAAACCACAGCCATGCCTCCTGTAACCAATGCAGGTCTTACATACAACAACTGCACCTTAAGAAAGGCATGTTTGTATATATAGAGCTAATTTTTTTCAGCACAAATAATAACACTAGTTCTGCATATTCTCACTTCAGTACAGAAATAAATGGTAATCTGCATAGAAATGTTAACTGCACACTGTCTATTGTAAAAAAAAAGGAAGAAATAAACTTCCCATACTTAGAACTCAGAAAATGCAAATCACCTCCTTACCTGCAAAATTTAATAAATTGATTGATAAATTAATTATAAAGCCAGAATCAATGGTTTCATTCAACAGGAAAATAGGTATTACCTTGATTCAAACATTCCTGTATCACTATATTCTATTTTTTATCTTATGTTGAAGTATGGGGCTCCTTTTTTTTGTGTATGAATTTGACTCAGCAAAATTATTTGTCTGAAACTATTTCACTACTGTATTGAAACATTTCTACTAAAGCCAGCATTTCTCCTTTGAAGCAGGGATAAAAAAACATTTTTAATATATTTTCAAAATAGTTTCCATAATTTGAAATATATTTTCATTTTAAAATTCCCTGCAATCACAGTTTTAGAATGATTGCAAATCATAATGCAATGTCTAAAGTAAAATGTATTTTACTTGTTTTAACTACCACACTCTTAGTGTCTCAGAAATATTAGCAAACTGAAAAAGATCAGTAACTTCCACGGTTAAAATTAGTTTTCTTAGTGAAACAGCAATACAATGTGAACTAAATCTGAATTTAGAGCAATATCACCTTGAAGACTTCCTTGTACAGTATTTTTCAAATTACCAAACCAGTAGTAATTAATTTTCATGAAACAAATAATTTAAATTACTTTGGTGGTGATACTCATTGTCTGACATAACCTAAGATGTTTACACCATATTAACTTTTGAACTTGGTTCTTGCGTTCTGTAGCTGTTGCATAGAAATCAGCACTTTCAGCAGACAGTTAACTTTTTAACTATTGTAAACAGAAGCAAATGAATGTCACCCTAGAAGTGCTGTGGGACACTACACAAAGACGCCCACCTTTGGTGAGCTGATTTCTTGTGAAACAGTTTTCCAAAACCACAGAACAGGTAGGATTGAGGATCCTTGCCCACGGTGAAAAGTGGCCTCCCATAAGGTGCAGAATGAACCAGACAAAGCAAGAATATATCTGCGTATGTTTTTATACTCAAAGGAGAACAGCTTCCAAATTTCGAAGTTTTTATTAAAAAATATGGAAAGCAACCTCTCTCTCCCACCTTTCTGCACTCACATTCCCCCTGTATCCAAGTATCTTCCAGTTTGTACTCTTTGGGACATTTGAATTTACCTCCATGTTTATGGATATTAATAATCTCAATCAAAATTGTGGATTCAACATTTCTTCTATCTTTCCTCATGCCTGACAGCCCATGACTTTCTGTACAATTCAGTGTCCCACCTTGAGGCTTAGGCCATCTCTAGTTTTAAATAGAAACAGCTGATGTTTTCATAGCTGAGCTGTATTAGAATTAAAAATAACCATGTTGCATTTAATGAAGTCTTCTGATTTCTGATGTAATTTAATACACAGGATAGATCTTTTGGATGAATATTTGTATGACGAGCTCCAGAACTGCTGACTGGGATCAGCTGTGTATCAGGTCAGGGGCATTCATTTCTGGCCCTCTCCCATCTTTACTCTCTATTCTCAGTCTGTTTCTAATGACTTGTTCTTTTAGTTAAGTTTTACATCACTACAAGTATTTAAAAGGACATCTCTCTGTTGTGCTGTAGTTAATAAAATTCTAACTGATTTTCAAGGATGCACAAGAATATGAGTTTAAAAATCAAAAAATGAAATCTGAGGGCTCATAAATCACGATGTTTGCCACATACAAAATGAACAGGAAGTTGTTTCGCTTGAAACTCCTTGCCAAAGGATGACTGCTGTAACCAATGGATAATTATTCAAATTGGGTGTGATTGTTCTGACTAGACAGCATGTCAAAGTGTTAATTTCAATTATTTTACTTCTGTTGAAACTGCACAAAATAGGAATGAATCTGAAGAAAGATTGTGTGGAAGATTTAAATAAAATTTTATTTGCTATACCCTTTTTCAAGAGAGTGGACATAGTTATTTCTCTGATCTTTCTGTCAATAACAGACAGCTTTTTTTTTTTTCCCCCAATATCTCACTGAAATAATAGTTTTGTCTTTAATAAGAAACTGAAGTACACAGGAAATGGAAAATCAATTCAACAGTTCAGAAAGGAAATATTTCATTTTACAAATGTTTTTATGAGTAAGAAAAAAATTTAAAGGGCATTTAACAGACTATCTGTTCAACACAGTACTTTAAAAATAACCCCAAACATGAAGTAAAATTGACAAGTGAAAATTTGAAACCTTAAATAATTTTGGAAACAACAGAAAATGAAACATTTCAGATTGAAACAAGCAATTGCTTTACCCTGACAAAAAAATGAAAAAGAACAGGTAAACCCACTTACTGATTTGGTGAAAGTAAATACAGCAAGAAGGAGCAGCACACGGTACAAGAGCTACCACTGTCCACACCACCCTTAGGAAGCATCTTCTTATATGGCTCAAGACATCTCTTTTCTGCATTCATTAACATGAGCTTTACAGACTACAATAGAATTAAGGATTTCTACCAAATTTTGGATGTCAAGATAGTTATCTTGATGTGTTAATATGTCATGTTAAGTAGGCATTAAAATTATGTATAGTTTCCTAGAATTATGTAAAATTCTCTGAAAGCTTCATGGGAAAAATAGTTTAAAGGGATGTAGTCATAATTAAATGCCTTTGAAAGCACATATTAATACCAGAAAGAATTGACTAAATTCTGAATGAACATTGCTATGTGTAAAATGTTCCTGATATATGTATCTTAATTTTAATTAAAAACTGTCAGCTTCACATGAACTTCCCATTAAAATTATTTAACTCTCTGGACATCATTCATCTCAGACTCTGTAGTCTTCAGTGTTGCTCAAGTTCCCTGCTAAAGGCCCTCGAACTCTGTAATGTAAGACAACCATCAAGGATGAGAGAGATGTTCAGAAAACACCTTTGCTGGGTAGTTGTATTTTCTGGAAGGCAAAGCACTGTCTCCTAGCTTACATGAAGGAAAATATTTTATGGGTAAAGAAGTAAATAAAAGTCCTTCTTTATACACTCCCAAATTCCTTTGTTTTGGGTTGCTTCTTTGTACTGGTTTTAACACTCAAACCTTCCTACTTATTCCTCCTATAACTATGAGGTACCTATCCATATTGTTTCACCATGAGAAATTTAAAGCAAAAAAGGATTCAAATCATGGTAGTAAAAATCTCACAAGCCATTATGTGTTTGCTGTCAGTATTCCACACACCAAAATCCTGCTGACAGACTTTCTCCAGGAGAACAGAACGCCACTTTTCTCCTTATTGTGGACTTGCAGAATAACGGAGGCTGGAAGGGAAACTGGGAGGTGAGTACTGTTGTGTATTGAGGTGTAAAAGACAACTAACCCATAAGTTGAGTGAGAAGTGAGAAAAGTGGCCCTGGTACAGCTAAGAGGGATGAAAGAAAACAGGCTGGAGAGGACTGGTGAAGCCTGGAAGAGTTCTATGTAGAGAATTAACTGTTTGTAGAAGATAAAGAGAAACGGTCAAGGTGAGTCAGGCAAGAACAGGTGACAAACCTGGAGAAAGACAACATTTTAAAGCTGGTAACATTATGTAAGTTTCCTTTCTTTTGGTACTCTTCAGATAGCAATGTCCTAATAGTTTTTCCATTCTGCTGAGTTGCAGTAGGTACTTGGAGATCTCATAGACTGCTTTTTACTCTGAAGGGAAAACCGTTGACATGAAGTCTGGGTTTATTTCTAGTATAAGCCATTTTTATTTGCATTCATACCGGCCATTGAAAAAGACATGAAAAACAGAATGCCAGACACACTTTTCTTCAGGTTACTTTCCTTTCCAGAGACACAATACCAGCCTCTCAGGTTGTAGATTTACTTCAAGGACTGAATTTAAACAAAACTCAAACCAAAACAACTTCTAGTGCTTACACATCTCTCTTTATAAGGTATTTTTCTTAACTCAGATATTACCTTTTCATATCTTTCCAGTGCTGAACACTTTTTAAAGAGAATTTTAAATAATAAAAAATAAAATTAAAAATATAAACAAAATACCAGACCAAAATACTAACTGCATATTAACTCAAGCACATGAACTGCTTCACAGCTCTGAAGTACTAATTAAGGACTGAATTAGTAGCTAGGAAAATGTACAGTTCTTGAAATACAACAAAATTTACTAGCTCCTTCTACTTCTTTCCCACAAACTAGATTTAACTATTTTTGCCTTAACTTTACATATCAATAGTGATTATATTTGCTATGTTCATTTTATCCTCTTCCCATTAATAATTTAGGGAATAAAGCATGGAAATACAACAGGAGAATGAAATTATACACTATGGATTAAATTCTACAAACTGATCACTGGTTTTAGTGAGGAACACTCTGGAGGGAATCAAGGTCTTGTTAATGCAAGATTTTGTGGTAGTGTTTGGTGTTCAAAGGGCAGTACTGCAGCCTTATATCAAGTACAGCTGATTCTCGCCTTATGATTTTCTGTGCTGCCATCTGCTCTCAGGGAGGACAGCAGACAGATTTCATTCTTCTTCTTAGCTTAGCTGTCTTCTTAAACACATCGGTGTCTTCCTGATTTTTTTCATTTTATTGAAGCTAATGACAGCTCCAACAAATTACATTCATATGGAAAACAGTGAATAGCCCTTAGAGGATACTTATAAACAGGTTTTATTTAGTTTACATTCTGAGTTCAATATTCACTTTGAGGATTTCCATACACTTTTTTTTCTCCTAATTGTCACAGAACCGTAAGTTCTTTCATGGATCTCCATATATTCGAAAATGATAAATAGAACACAGTTATCTCAAGGATAAGAATGACTTTCAATAAGTGTTGAACAGTTGGACAGCTCTGCTGGAAATAAATTTGGTCTAAATCTATCCCAGATGTATTCCATCTGACACCAACTGTACAGAACCTTAGACAACACTTCTTATGAAGGTCTGCAGGGTTCAACAGTGCTACCTCTTGGGAGTTCACTGTGTTACTGTAACTTTGTTTGACATGGGCTGAGCTCATAAATCAGTGCAGAAGAGTATGGTGAAAGGAGATCTGGGATTACTTGGTTGACAGAGATAACCCTATTCCTGTCATTTCACCACCAAATTTTTTTTTTTTTCTTTCTAAGAACTGGATTTACCCTGAAACATGTGTAAAATGTTGGCATGTGTGGTAATGATGACAGAAGAGACCATGGGTTCTGTAAGAGAATCTCATTATTCTCTTGCTGGTTTAAGAGAGATCACATGCAAAAATTATTTTGAAGGATCTCAGGGAAGAACACCTTAAAATAAGCAATATTATTTATTATTTGTTGATATATGAATCTTACAAACTACTGGTCAATTTGCATTGTTTCTATCAAAACTAAGGAATAAAGTTTTAAGAATGGACTACCAAAAGACAGTTTATAGTTAGTTAAATTATCAGGAAAAAAACTCTTTTAATAGTTCAATCTTCTAAGGACTGTTAAGTTTGAAGCTACAAATATTGATTCACCTTTCAAGTCTATTTTATGGGATTAGAGTTAAGCTTTGTACCTACAAGGAAGAACTACAATCTTCTGAGTAACACAGTGTGACAGCTAAGAAACAAGGTCAGAATTTTCTCTAGTGCCAACTCAATCCTCCACAAATGCCCACATAACATATAATGTGATGATCTGAGACTCCTGTGCATGTCTGGTCCTAAATGTAATAATTTAAATATATTTTAAAATAAATGTTTGTTCTCATGTAGGATGACAAGCAACAAGGAGGTGATTCTTCCCCTCTGCTCAGCACTGTAATACACAGCTGGAGTACTGTGTCCTGTTCTGGGCTCCTCAGCACAAGAGAGACAAGCACATTCTGGAGGGATTCTAATGAAGGGCAAAAAGATGATGGACTGGAGCATCTCTCCTATGAGGAACGGCTGAGAGGGCAGTGACTGCTTAGCCTTGAGATGTCTCAAAGGGAGGGACGGTGCAAAAAGGACAGAGCCAGTCTCTTTTCAGTTGTGCCCAGGGACAGGACCAGGGTCAAGGGGCACAAACTGAAACACAGGACGTGCCGTCTGATCATCAGGAAACACTTTTTTACTGTGAGGATGACGGAGCACTGGCACAGGTTACCCAGGAAGGTTGTACAGCCTCCATGCTTGGAGATATTCAGAAGCTGTTGGGACACAGTCCTGACCAACTCGCTCTCGGTGGCCCTGCTTGAGCAGGGGGACTGAAACAGATGACTCCCACAAGTCTCTGTGAACCTCAACAATTCTGTGATTTTGTATAATCCTCATTAGATCAATATTTCATATTTATATTTAATTTATAGTCACATTCATTTTCATATTTAATACACATATGTAACTCTGCTAATTTAGCTACTTTGTGTTAGCTATTTTATTGTTTATTTTTAACATAAACATACCACAAGGTTTGCAAGGACAGCTTGGTTATTTATTGGACCAGCTGACAGAAAAAAAGATGACCTTCCTAACACCTGCAGATGACCTGCAAATTATACTGATGCACACGCAACGTCTTCATGGGGTATCGAGGTAAAGGAAGAACACTTGAAAAACACTAATGGTGAACATATTATGCCTTAAAAGGAATACTTTCTTTTCAGCCAATAAAACTACTATTTCCTTGAACAATTCAATTTTCTAGCCATGAAATTTCCTTTCCAGGTGTCTGATGTATCTGGCCATGGTATGGAGAAAAGGGAAATCACTAGCACAATAACTCAGTGACCTGGATCCCTACCAACAACCTTATCCTATGGAAAAGAAGGGAGAAATGCCAGATTCCCAGACTTGTCTGCTTAAGGACATCATACGAGAGAAATAAAGCAGTACAACTACACTGTTGTTGCTCTACTGGTATAACTCCCCTGTGAACTCTCTGTTTCAACATAAACACGGCCTTAATAAAGTAATTTCTCTTTTCCAGTGTAATTATTTCTTTGGATGCAGTGTAATTATTAAAAAAATAAAATTAAGGCCATCACTGTTTGGAAAGGGTGTCCACATGTGGAGTTATCCCTTCATGGTTTTATAGCAGAAATACCACTTAATTACAGTAAGCGCCTAAAGCTGTGTCATACATACTTCTTTCAAATCACAGCCATTTAATGGCTACAATGTATATGTTTCTGATGGAACGATTGATGGAAGGGATACTAACCCTACTCGTGTTCAAGAGAAATAGAAATGAGAGTGAGACCTTCACAGAAAAATCAGGGTTAGTAACAGTAGAGGGGGATTCAGTTCTAGATTAAGATACCTAAAATTAGGAGCATATGTTTAAATTGCCTAAACTCCCATTAGAAGCTTATGTCTTATAAATGAAGCAAGGAAACGACCTACTGGCATGATTCAGAATCCAAAACAAAGGCTTCCAGAGTTCTGAGAGGTGCTGTAGGATCGCCAAGATACCTCTATAGCTTTGGCAGGTAAACCACATAGCCTACAGAAGACACTTGCCCTTCTTGCCAGAGGACAGTATAGCCTCCAGGGCATCCAAATGGTACTGAAGACATATGCAGCCACCTCCCACTGCAGATGTCAGTAGTCTACAATGGGAAACTAGAATCAGAGCAATGAAGTGCTGATGACAGGTGCAGTGTAGAACTTCTAGGAGAAACTATTACCTTCTAGAGTGGTAAAAACACAGAATTACCTACTGCAGCTTGAATAACACCAGATGTTTATATCTAGAATAGGAAATCCAGTGTGCAATTAATCTGAAAGAAACCACATGTATACCTTAATTTTGGGTTAACTTACCTTAAATTAAATGCCTGGAACATTTACTTTGGCAGATGTCAGCTTAATAGATCTCTGAGTTTTATTTATTGATCAGGTTTTTAATTAAATTTCTTAAATATATATCTCCAGTAACATTTGAGATGCCCAGGGATATCCTGTCGGACCTCCAGCCATTGATCCAGAAGGATGTGGCTCTTCCATAGCTCCTGTGTCATATCTGCCAGCTCCTTGCATATATACTTTGATTATCCTGGGCACCTCAGATGGTTCTAGAGGTTTATATTTAGGTATCTGAAATGAAATCATAGTTTTTTCACTGTAATAGTCATTTAGATAACTGGGTAATACGTAAACACCTAAGGATCTTAGTCTCTTACCAAATACAAGTTCTAGTGTCTATAGGGAGCTATATTTTACTTTGTGACTTGGACATTCAGCAGTGCACAAGGAATGCCTGCAACAGGAGTTCAAGAAACAATTTTATTTAGAAAACGACAAAGCTTCTAGAAGTACAGGGAATATTTCAGAGTCGTTTTTCTGCATGTAAAGACCTGTGAAGATTAGGACGGATCTAGAATGTCTGTGTTGTTCATACTCAACTATTCACCAAAGGCTACTGTGGATAACATCAATAGGCATCCATGATTCTTGAGAACAGGAAAATACAAAGCACAAATAATGATTTAGGATTATACCACCGCATGTGGTGCTTTACTTAGCAAGGACAGACAGACAGATTTGGTAACAGAAGTATTTTTTTATGGGAGTTGAACATCTCTCTGAGTCTGTATATATGATAAAATCACTGTAAATTTTAGTGAGCCTAAACAACAAATTTTTTTTACACCAGCATGTTAGTTCTTTGCTCCTTACATATCCCAGTAAAATGACTGCAAAAAGCTCTCAGTTGTGGTAGAAAGCTGTCACATAAGTGCATTTGCATCACAAATACAACAACAAAGAAATTTAATTTCTTTTGGGGCCTGTGGTTTTGCTGTTCTGACATGAGAGCAAGAAAAGATTGTACCAACAGTTGCAGAGTGAGATTTGAAATAAACCTAAATATAGAGGATATTTTCTGTCCTCTCTGCCACGTTTATATGCCACATTTTTTGCAAAAGTCTACTTACTAGAGATACTGCAGACAAAGGGGAACAAGTACATGTATTCCATATAACCCTTTGTACCACTTCTTAAACACACAGCTACAAAATAATTTCCTAAATTATAGTTATCAATTAACAGACCTGTGAAAAGCCTTTATTAAACTTTTGGAAAACGTGATTCTTTGCCATCAAGCACCTTAGCAAACTGTGAGTGGAGAGAGTTAACACAAAGACTATTGAGACTGCAATTGTGTTTCCCGAGAAAATCCAAAACCACAGAATCATAGAATGGTTGGAAGGGACCTTAAAGATCATCTAGTTCCAACCCCCTGCCACGGGCAGGGACACCTTCCACTAGACCAGGTTGCTCAAAGCCACATCCAGCCTGGCCTTGAAGACATCCAGGGATGGGGCATCCACAGCTTCTCTGGGCAACCTGTTCCAGTGCCTCACCACCCTCTCTGTGAAGAACTTCCTGATACCTAATCTAAATCTACTCTTTTTCAATTTAAACCCATTACCCCTTGTCCAATCACTACAGCACCCCGACAGCTTCCTTGTAGGCCCCCTTCAGGTACCGGAAGGCTGTGATAGGGTGTCCCCATAGCTTTCTCTTCTCCAGGCTGAACAGCTCAGTTCTCTCAGCCTGTCTCCAGCCCTCTGACCATCTTCATGGCCTCCTTTGGACTCGCTCCAACCAGTTGATATCCCTCCTATGTTGGCTCATGTCCAGCTTTTCATCCACCAGTACCCCCAAGTCCTTCTCCTCAGGGCTGCTCTCTATCCACTCTCCACCCAGCCTGTACTTGTGCTTGGGATTGCCCCGACCCAGGTGCAGGACCTTGCACTTGGCCTTGTTGAACTCCATGAGGTTGGCACAGGCCCACCTCTCCAGCCTGTCAAGGTCCCTCTGGATGGCATCCCTTCCCTCCAGCATGACTGCACATTACAGCTTGGTGTCATCAGCAAACTTGCTGAGGGTGCACTAACTCAATCCCACCGTCCATGTCACTGAAAAAGACGTTGAACAGCACCGGTCGCAACACCGACCCCTGAGGAACACTGCTCATCACTGGTCTCCACTCAGATATTGAACCATTGACTACAACTCTCTGAGGGCAACCATGAAGCCAGTTTTTTATCCACTGAGCAGTCCATCTGTCAAATCCATGCCTCTCCAATTTAGAGACAAGGATGTCATGTGGGACATTGTCGAACGCTTTGCACAAATCCAGGTAGATGACATCGGTTGCCCTTCCTCTATCCACCAGGGTCGTGACCCCATTGTATAAGGTCACCATATTCGTCAGGCACGATCTGCCCTTGGTGAAGCCATGTTGGCTGTCATCAATCACCTCCTGGTTTTCCATGCGTCTTAGCATGGTTTCCAGGAGGTTCTGCTCCATTGTCTTTTGCTTCTATTCATCCAAATGAGGAACTTACTTCACTAAAGATACATGTAGTGAATAAGTACTTGGAGCAGTTAAAGTAGCGATGTTACTATTTGTGAAGTGAATATCGACAGAATTATGGAGGCAATTTTGAATATAACTAGTATATGTCTTTGCTGACTTCTAGCATAGAGGTTGAGGGAACACTGCAGTCCACTGTCCATATTTCAAAATCCAGTTAAGTTTTTCATTATTTGATTTCTCCCCACATGTTTGGCTCTTTTTAAAGAAAAAACAAACCAAACATATGGTACTTCATCCTCAAAGGGCATGTGTCCTTACACCATGTGCAATGGAATAAATTCACAACACTTATTGTTTCTGAGTTGCATGACTAATCCATCATGCACACACCAATGGAAGTATAAATTCAAATGTTTTAATAGTTTCAGGAAATCCAAATAACTTTTCAGTTTTATGGGAACACACACTGCTCACTGTTGACAAGCAATGAGACAAAAAATTCCATTTATTAGAACAAATGTTTCCCAGAATCAGGGATAACAAGACCATGAAGCTAACACTTACCCTTAAACATTTCACTTCTTTCTTTGTACTGCACTTTTCGCACTTAATTTTAAGTGTTAGAAAAATGTTAATTTTAAAGATATCAGCAGGTATCTTGCATATTTTTTTCAGAAATCTTGGAGTGAGAAATTAATAGTCACAAAATAAATGCTCAAAGAATTCAGCAATACTCTGAATACTTAGGAAAGCTACGTAAAAGGCAATGTGAGCAATATGAAGTCCACTTTATCTTGTAATTGTACTGCAAATGTTTTAACTATTGTACAGACATAGACAGGTAACGTTTCTGCTAACTAATAACATTTATCTTAGAAAGAATTTCATTACCTTCCTTTAAACTAGGCACCTAAACCTTCTGAGGAGGATGTAAATGCATAGTGGAGATACCTTTAATGAAGTTTAACAAAGAAATTATTGCCTGTGAGGTATCAGACCTTTTCTCTCTTTAATTACATTAGCATAGGAGCTGATTCAAATCAAACTGAACATAGAAGAAGATTTCTACTTGTTTTCATGGACTTCTGATTTGGCCTAACAGAATGAGAAATGTTTAAATAAGTGCAGATACTCTACTGTTAAACTGATAACAGCCAGATGAAAGTTGAGCTCACTGTTTCTTAGCATTCTGTTTTTAAGATCAATGTACAAATGGAGATAATTTTCACAGCCCATTTCAGCAGAAACATCTTTTTATTCTTTTCTTCATGGTAGTTTTTTCTCCATCCTCTTTTTTTTTTTTCATTGTTATGTTTTGTTGGTTTTGTTTGTTTTGGGTGATATTTTTTTTTTCCCTCTCTTGACAAAGAAATAACATCTTTGAAATATATTAAAAGAAGATTTAACTTTAACTGAATATGGAATTTCTTTGACTGGAAGCCATAGTATATTCTCAGAAAACAGTGATGTTTTTTACAATTAATTGCAGATTTCTTAATTTACCCTGGGAAAATAAGTTCACATATACATATGTTGGGGATGCAGGTTCTGAATGTATGTGTTTAGAAATAATGTTAAGAACAACAAAACCAACAAAAAAGCTAATTAAGAGATTTTAAAATAAGCAGGAATATTTATGTGTTAGTAGAACTTTCAATTAGATGGTGAAGGCAATGTTCCAGAATTCATTGAAAAGAGACAAGAAAAACCCAATTATTAGACTCCTTATTTCAAGAATGTTTATGGCCTCATTGTTCTCTGCAATGGATTAAAACTAAAGATGAAAAACTTGGATATGGTACAGAATTTCTGACTTTAAAGGGAGGATGTATTGATCCAGTCTTGATCTGTAACCAATGAAAATGCTCCCAATTATATGTCCTAAATTCAACTAAAGAGTTTAAACAGTTCATCATTTAAACACTGGTTTAGCTATTCTCTTAATTCTCTTCTTAATTTTTTCATCACATTTGTAAGTCAGAGGTTGCATTTTTTATTTTTAAGGGATTTTTCTGAAAGAGGAAACCAAGCAAACATATGTCACTGACAACTGACTGCCTGATGCCAGCCACAGAAAAAGTTCTGTAAACATTTTTTCAAGTCTCTTTTCTTTTCTTTATTTCCTCAGATGGAATGGACTACTGAAAGCCACTCATTCAGTGAGGTGGTTGCCTGGAAAAAAGGAGCCAGGATCTAGATCTAGCTGTGAAAAATAATTACCCGAGACCAGGGAACCTGCTGTTTGCATGTGTATTTGGCCATTAAAAAGTTATTACACTGATATTGGTTGTCACTAGATAACACAATGTTCTCAGTGTGCTAGGGTATTATATTAGCAACCCATAGGGCTTCCATTATCGATAGCCTGAAAAAAAGAAACCAGAGGGAGGGCAGGAAGCACAGTTCTTCTTTGGGAAGGCAGGCAAGAATAGACAGCCTCAATTTACAAGCACCAACACAAAACGGTCTCATCTCCTGTTAGGCTTTGGTAGATAGCTATTTTATGAGCTGATACATATGGTCATAATCCCTGAAATACATTCTTTTTCTGCTGAATATTAGCTCATTGTGTCAGCTCCTCTTTGATTATTCTTTTAATTCCTTTCTACCTTCTTCAGCAAAATGAAATGTTAATTAAATCCTCTTCTTCGCAAATAGAACAATTGCACCCAACTTTGTTCGACATGAGGAGTTCTGGGAAAGGTTCCAATCTTTCAAGTACTCATTATATAATTAAGTTTACAAAGACTATTACTAAGCTCATTGTGACTACTTGCCCATACAAAGACAAATGTATATATGGGTGAGAAGTTATAGAGTTGGGAACAGTTTTATTCAGGTCTGCATTGTGTATTAAGAGAGGATGCTGATAATTTCAGTAAAAACTTCTTACAGTATACTAATAGGAAGAAATTGAAAAGCACTTGCAAGATTAGAAGTGCACAATATCATGTCATAGCTGAGTGCAGGATAAAGAACTGACAGAGGAAAGAAACAAAAATAGGGATGAAACTGGAAACTAAACAAAAGCAATTACTGTAAATTAAATACTCTGTAGGGAGAAAAGGATTTTGTGACCTACTCAGTACAGACATAAGCCAGACAAACTCTCAGAAAAATGTCTGGGAAAAATTTTAAGAGGTGTCAATAACCACAAATAGAATAAAAATATGTATTAGAAAAGAATATAATAAATACTTTTCTTTCTGCACTTTAGTCATAGAAAGGCTGTATCTAAAGTTAATGACTATTTATGATGCCTCATGTTTTATTTATCTTACACCAGCATCCCCATTCTTTTACAGAGTGATATTTTTATGATATTTTAAATTATATAAAATTAAATAACTGATGTGCATCTTTCTTTCCATAAAGTTTGTAGTTGTGATGTTGCACACATTTTTTGTGTGTGAGTAGGATACTGATTTCATACTGTTTCTCAAACTGCTTTGGAGACTTCCTGAGAGAAGACAAAATAAGGAGAATAAATCAGAGAGTTATAGTATATGGTATTCATTTTCCTTTGTGAACAATTCTTTCTATGGCAATATGTGTTAAAAAATGGACAGTACAACAATACAAGGCATCACAGTTGTGAGTATAGATAGCTAGAGTAAAATTAGCAGCATACTTTAAGAACATATGAAAGCTGTGTTCATGCCATTTGCCCAGCACAGAAAAATAATATTAAAGAAAAAAAAATATTGCAGCAATTTAGCTGGCAGTATTACTTTCTAAAATACCACTTGGACAAATGTGCATGAGAATTTCCAAACTAGGTAAAACTTCATTGTTTAAAGGGAAATCAAAGAATCTTTACTTCCAAAGTTTATTTTCCAAAAGTACAACTCAGAGACCAAAGCTATTCATCCATCTCGTATTACACCTGGCACCCAGTACTTCTGTTTGATAACTTCTTCTGCCAGACTTATCCTCAGCATATTGCTAAATATTGAATTAAGGCAGTTCTGAATCTTTCACTATCAGTTAATTTCCCATGGCACAAGCTACTATGGAATCATCTCCAGGGTGTGAGTCCACGTGCAGGAATCACAAGGCGTTCCACAACGTGAGTAACCAAGTGACCTGTAACAATTCGTATGTTATTCCCACATGTTTCTGAAATACTTTGTCCAGATGTCTCAATGCACACATTATGCTGGGATGCAGCTGGCCAGGCTTCTAAGGAGCAAGCCGAAGCACATAGCTGCTCTCTTCTGACCCCTTATATACATTGTGCTACCCTGAAAAACACACCCTGGCACTCAGCTTGTCATTAAGTGAACTCCTGGATGGATGGGCTTTTGCTGCCCTGCAGAGGGAAAACTGGAGGGACTTCTTGTCTTCAAGTACTGTTAGCTGCATGGCAAAACAGACAGGAAAACATTTGCTGCTCAGAAAGGCATGAACTCTATTTTCACTTTCAATGTCAGTAAAAAAAAATGAGTACCTAAGATTTGGTCTGGTGATACAATTTAGTGATCTGTCCTAAAACTTGGACTTAAATTCTGTTTTCAACTCTACCACTCATTTAAGCTTGACAAGGGCCCAGTCATGTAACGAAAATGACCTTCATTTGAAATATCAAATAAACTGTGAAAACTGTTACTCTCCTTTATGGGTTGTTGTAAGGACTCTCTTTCTGCACTTCAACTAGGTAGGCTTCATTCCAGAATATTAATTCTGTTAATGCGTACAGCATGTATTAGTTGCATAGGAGGAAAAGGCATCATGTATCCCTTTTTCAGAACAAAGTTATAAGAGGTTTTCTGGAATTCACGATCAGTTTGTGAGGGAGTAGGTCAGCCAACAAGTGCTTTTATTCTGATCTGAACAAGGTCCCCTCAGCTTTGAATCCTTCCCTTTCTCTACAGCACCAAGTGCCTCCACTGTCAATGCCTCTCACATACATGACTATTCCACTATCCTTTCCCGTTTGTTTAAACACAGACATTTAAAACTATTTATTCAGTTCATTGATGGCAGTATTGATTACATTTTTGTTGGCTTTGCTTTCTATCTTGCCATTTTTGCCATGTGAAATAACCTGCCTAAAGTAATCTGTAAACCATGCATTAAGGGCTGCATTTACATTCCTCCATGAATGCTCAAGAGAAAATATGAAATGTAGTGCCAGAGATTCAAGTTTCAAGGGTGATAACATACAGTATTCAGTGTTATTGCCAGGTAATTTACTCCAGATAGGCAGGAAGATATTGTTAGACATTTATCCATGACTTACCTGTAGACATGATATGTCTCATATACACATCTCATAAAATTATAGTTGTTTAAAATAAGCAATTATGCAAATAAATAACTTCATAATCATACATTAAGCAAGGACTGTCGATAGCAGGCTCAAAATATCACTGACTATTCCTATATTTATATTTATATATGGGGTAGTTTACTACAGTACTTTTTCAAATGGGGAAGTATTTGAACACAAAATGTGAAATGCTCTCTGCAAAAAAACTGAAACTATAGAGAGGAAAAATAATTTATCAGGGTGAAGCATTTCAGGATTTTGCTGAGGGTGCAACATTTTAAGTAGCTCAGCATATCTAAACCCTATTTAATATTCAGCCACATGCTGTAATTTCAAGTGTATTATTAACTTTCCACCCTTTCATCATACTACCAACTTGCTTCATGAAAAGATGCAAATCTACATATTCTGGTTACAGTCAAGTATGAAGCTACTGAAATCAGTGAGAGTCTTCTGATTGATTTCTACTGATCACAGTTGGATCAAAGCCATCTGTAGCTGGATTAATTTTCAAGATGGATTTTAGAAATATACTAAATGCATAAAACCAACCTTTTCTTTGATACAAAGAGATATAATTACATCTTGATGTTAGTAACAGTCTACAGTGTATTTCCCATAGGAGCTGAAGTATATGATCCCCTGTGGGCTACAGGTGCTACCCATTCTGAAAAAAATGCTGATACATTTCCCGCCTGTTTCCATAATACCAAAACCCAGATGCTCGTAACATTTTAAAACTCACTTTTCGCAGTCTTCCCTTTTCTTTGAAGTTTGTTTCTAAGCTTTTGTTAGGTTACATTTCCAAATTTTGTTAACAGAACATGAAAACTAAACCGGATCAGAGCAGAGAAATAGAACAGTTGTCCTGATCTAATGAACAGATGTCTCTAAAAGAAATCTTAAGTGCTATATTCACCTCCTAGTGAATATAAATACATATATTTAATTTCTTATTTTTGTAAACATAAATTGATTATGAATTCTGACTATGGGACTGTAAGCCAGTTGTGTTGTTTTTTTTTTTTTATTCAGGCTGTATTATTCATAGAAGTGAAACTGATAAAATGTATTGGGGTTTAACATGGTAAATGATGATTCTAAAACATTTTCTCAGTCAAGTCACAGATATTGTGCCATTTTAGTAAGACACACACACATTGCTTATTTTAGCTGAATTTAGAAAGAATCAGATGTCCTCGGTTCTGATTTTTTTATTCAGTTTCACTTTTACTTCAAATTTCAGAGGATAATGACACATACGTATAAATAATATTCTGAAGTAAACCTCAAATTCAAAATCAGGAAGGCAAATGAAGGGACAAATGGGCAGGCCTGAAACATGTTTATTTTACATATATTGTTGTATTGTGTGAGATAATTTTGTTATTAATATGGTGATATAGATTTGAGAACATTTTTACACTGCAATAACATATGGGATTTTAAACCAACTAACTGTGCAGAGTGGGCCTGGGTGGTGGCCAACATGAACTGAGCAGCAGTTTCTAGCATTGATATGAAAAGAATAAGAGCAAAGAACAGTACAGAAGGCAGATTACTTTGTTTTAGAGATTTTTACAGATGGAGAAGAGGAAAGGCTGTTTGTTACTCTCTCATGTGTTGAAGGTTACTTCATAAGACCTAGAGTGTTGGGCGCTCTTTTACCAAAAACTGAAAGAACAAAACCTGTTAACAAAGCTAAAATAGCTGGTCAGGGCAAGCATCGGCATGAGGAGCAGTGAGAGGAGAGATAAGGAGTGGTTAACAGGAGCAGAGCAGCTTAAATTGGGTCTCCTATCTGCAAAGATTTGACAGGCCTGAAGTGTGAGTGAGTAATTATCATAGGAAGGGGGAAGGAACCAGCTGTCTTAGCAGTTGCCTCATCGAAGAAGACTGCAAAATTATATTAGTTGTGCATGAGAATAAAGTATTGTACACTGCTTTGTTTGTGGACTTGTTAGGACTTTTTTAAAGCCTGTTTTTTTTAAGTCTGCTTAGGATTTAAATGGAGAAAACTAGCTCACTAGGAACAGAATGTATATTACAATTTTTTTCTAGGTTTCTGGAAATTCAAGACAATGTGATTTTTAGTAGCAGATTTACATTTGAATCCAGCCCACACTGCTACCTGTTGAGAAACATCTTTTTCTAGTTAAGTAAACTAGAAATAAGTGATATGGATACACCATCTTCCTCATTTCCAAAATGTATTATTATATCTTTCAGGACAAAACCCAATGGCTTAGGAGAGAAATTTTTATTTCTTGCTCAGATCAATGAAATATAGGAATTACTGGTCCGGATTAAAACCAGAATAAATCCACTCCAAAATCTTAGTTTTGACTCGGACTAATTGCTGTAAGAGGAAAGGGTTTTATCCGGTTTAATTTGACATGATGTTTTATATATGTGTGTTGTTATAGACTGGCATAACTGTTTCTCTCAATTTGTCATTTCTTTCACTTTTCTCCTATTTTTTCTTACTCAGCTTTTAAGGACTAAAAAAATTAAGAATACACTCTTCAGAATATTTTAGCATGCACTTGAGCAGTTATGTACTATTATCTGAATTTCTTCTTCAGAAATATCCTTCCTCTACCTCTTGTTCTTGTGGGGGACCCTGAATGACGTATGTGGATGTAGATCCACCAGTTCATGTAGAGGCAATAGACTTCTCTCTATAGCCTTGACCTTACTCTTTCTAAAGCCATTTTACACTTTATTTGCTTTTTAACCATAGCTCACACTAAGCATAGGTCTACAGAAATAAAATTATATCCTTTTAACATTTGAATGACAGTGTGATATGTGTGAGGTAAAGAGATATTGGACACTATAGATATTAGCGAAAGCCCTACAGGTATTAGATAATGCCCTAAAGATCTTATGTCCTTAGGATTCTGAATATCTCCTGTGTAAATGTAGTGCCTAATTATGATGGAAGATTATTTCTGAGAAAAAATATCTCAACTCTAGCAGTTGTATTCAGAGATACTATTTTTGAAAGATCTAAGTATTAGAGTATGTCACACAAATGTAAAAATGCCAACATTAGCTATAGCATGAGGATATTTAACCCACACAAATAAGACACAGTCAATACCTCTCTGATAATTCAATGCACATCTCTGTCAGGAAATATTTCTAATGAAAATTTTCCTTATATTTTTTGCCATTTAGGGATGAATGACCAAAACACCTGTGACACTACTACTTGCCTAGGAAACATTTTAAGAGCACAAAGCACTGTCACAAATTTCACCTTTTGTTTTACATTTATCTGTTCATAATTTTAATCATTTAGTCCCATCTGGGCCATCATTACCTTTTTCTCACTTTTCCCATATCCACTTGCCAGTCATGTTTTACCTCTATCTTCTCTTCATTTAGCTCTTTTTTTTTTTTTTTTTCTATATCATTATACCTGTATCAACCAGAATTTATCAGGGTCATTTACATCAAAGCTTCATGCCTTCTGTAATAAGGAGAAAAAAAAAAAAAGGGTATCCTAAGAATTTGTTCTGGCAACTCTGCTCTATTGTTCAGAACACTGAAATTAGGAAGTTAAATTATTGCAATGCAGTTAAGCATGGCTACTTTATAATCTCACCAGTTCCATCAGTTAGGTTTTGTCTCAGCAACAAAAAATCATTCTTGTGGTACAGTTTTATTGTAGTCTTCCTCATGTGTAGCAGTTACACTTACTGCTTTTAAGAATTAAAGCCAAATATGGATTACAAAAGCTAAAACTACAGTTACACCTAAAATTAGTATTCAAACATTAGAAAGTCCTGTCTTGATGAGTGACTATAGAATAGCTTCCTGCAGTGAAATTTAACAAAGAATTGCTTGAGTTCAAAATGGAAGAGTGTAATATTTCATTGGCCTGCACAACAACATATAATATTCATAGTTTTCAAACTCAATATGGTTCTCTAATTCAATACAGATGCTCGTAACAAATTACTCGGTGTCTGAGTGACACAATTAACATTTTGCTGGTTAGCTAAAAATCTTAATAATTGCTTCACTTATTCATCATGGGCTGATGAATACAGAAACAGTTCCTGATTTAAACTTGACCTTTCAGTCATCAGTCATTTGTATTGCATAGCCAAGTGGCTCACAAATAAGCCTTTCATTTTGGATATGACTGTAAAAAGTTAAGCTCTAGGATTCTCATTAAGAATGTTTATTTCTTTAAATATGCATTAACTGCTGAAGTGTCACACGCATTACTTTTGTAGCATATGCTGCAATGAATGAGAAAACACTTAAATATATCACTCCTCAGAAAATCAGAAACAGAAAGACTCAGATCCCCTAGATTCCATCTGTGTTGGGACTTACACAGAATGGAAGTGTTGAAAATATATAAGGTAACATTGCACTTCTAGTGGTACCTAAGGGCTAATATTCTCATTCTGACACATAGATTCTGTTTTCCCTGACAGAGGCACAACTACTGCGACTGCGTGGGACAAGTCTTTGGTGGTGTTCCAGTTATTAATTCTGGGTTCCTGGAGCATGAAACAAGACCTAGACACCCCTCCTCCCAGTGGGGTAACCCATTTCACTGTGCCATAGAACTAGTCTTTTCTCTGCTTGCTCTTTCTTTATCTACAGCAATATTGACTTCCCAAGAACAGGCCAATTTTGGCAGCTTTGAAAAGGAGGTATTGGCATTTTCACACTTGGAACAGGACAACTGCCTAGGGATGTGGGGGGGAGTTGCACCCTTCCAGTTTCTTAAATTGGCAACACTATAGAAGAAAACTACCCATTTCCAGAGTGCAGTGTTGGTACTTGATCTCCAGCTGATCCTGAGATACGTTTGTTCACATTTAAGAAAAGACCTCAGAGTAGTTCTGAGTTATGAAGGAAGGGTCAGACCAAGAAAGGTCTGTTTCAGGTACTTTATAAAGATATAACTTCATAAAAGCTATAAAGAGGACAACCCAGACATGTAACCATGTATTTATTTCTTTTTAATTGTCTGGTTAAATCTGAGTCAGTCTTCTGCTGAAATCTCCTTCCTGAGAATCTTAAACTCAGAAAGCAATCAAAAAGAGATATAAGCATCTTGACTCACACTACACAGCCAGCAGATAGCACAGGGATCCATACTGAATAAATTTGATGCCTGGATTAATCCAGATGAGATGAGATAATTATTCCAGACATCTGAAATAGGCTCCCTGAATCTGAGTTTTGTTCAGTGTCCTTATAAAATGTATATAATTGTGAACTACATACAAGTAGGATTTTAATCTCATATCGAAGTCCTTCCTTATAAATTGAATCCAAATATGTGTGCTCTTAATGTATTGTGGGAATATGGGAGAAAATGTCTAGTTCTTGCCAGCAATACTGTACATTACAGTTCAGGAGAGAAGTGAGGAAAGATCTCCCTTAATGAGCCTGTAGGTACAAAAATAACATGGAATATTACACCATCTGAATTACCCAAGCAGATTCAAATTGCCTAATTTAAAACTTGTCCAAAAGCCAAGTTTAACATCTCATGTACTCTTGAAAGCAGTGCAATGAGAATTTTTAATGATCAAAGGTGCCTGACTTTGTTTTAATGACTTATTCGTAGTATGTCATGCCCCAACACCACTGTAGCTCACAGATGCAGTATCAGTTCACAATGAAGGCTTCAACTAGTAAACTGCTCATGCTACTTCCACATCATTTAGATCTTCTTTCCAGAAATACACCAGTCTGAGAAATAGTTAGCTTGAAATTCTATTATGATGATAAATGATCTGTTTAGAAACCTCATGTCTCATCATCTGAGAATGCGCAATACCTGTTTGCTGTGTTTTAACCGACCTAGCAACTAAGCATCACACAGCTGCTAGCTCTGTCTCCCAGGGTGAGATGGAGGAGACAATCGGAAGACTTAAAAGGAGAAAGCTCATTGATTGAGATAAAGACAGTTTAATAGATAAAGCAAAAGCCATGCACACAAGCAAATCAAAACAAGGAATTCATTCAGCCCTTCTCATTGTCAAGCAGCTTTTCAGATATCTCCAGGAAAGCAGGGTTCCATGTAACGGTTACTTGAGAAGACAAATGTCATTATTCTGAATGTCCCTCCCTGTTTCTTCACCCAGCTTTATATGCTGAGCATGATGTCATATGATATGGAATATCCCTTTGGTTAGTTAGGATCAGCTGTCCCAGCTGTTTCCCGTCCCAATACCTTGTGCACCCCCCCAGCCTACTCACTGGTGGGGTGGGGTGAGAAGCAGAAAAGGCCTTCACAGAATCACAGAATCACTAAGGTTGGAAAAGACCTATAAGATCATGTATTCCAATCCTCAACCATGCCTTGACTCTGTGTAAGCACTGCTCAGCAGTAACTAAAACATCTCTACATTATCAACGTTTCCAGCACAAATCCAAAACATAACCCCATACTAGCTAATAGTAAAAATAGAGAAAAATAACGCTCTCTCAGCCAAAACAAGCACACTCCTCCATTCTATATAGTGGTGCAGTCAGAAACAGATTACGTATGTTACAAATATATATATATGCATGTATGTGTATGTATCAGCAGAAGATACTCCTCCACAAGATCTCCCACCACCCTTCAACTCTTCTGCCATACTTATCTCTTTCATATCAAGTTTTTCTAGCTTAATAGAAAGCTATGACTTGCATTTCTGTAATTATGCAGGATATGGAAGCCAAATATAGATTTAGAAAGAAAGCTATCAAATATGTTATTGTTTGTGTTTGAATGGTAACTTCACATTCTTCCTTTAAAGGAAACCAGGTAATTCACAAGATTGGATACACCTATAAGTTTTCACTATATTTAATAGTTTCCAGTGTGAGGTGTCAGCAAAACCACTTCTGTTATAATTGAATGCAAATATATATTTACAAGTTTTTAGTTGGTAAAGTGTTAATGGCTTGTGAAATGCAAGTTCCTTTCAGTCATGTCTCTTATCGTGTCATCCATTGACTGTCATTAGTATAATGTAATAGAAAAGGAATATAATGCAGTAAATACTGCATATGAGATTACAAAAGACTGAAAATAATATTTTGTTTTCCTTTTGAGAATTCTGTTTCATAGTGAAATTGAGAAGAATATGTATTGATTTTAAAATAAATTAGAATGGCTTATTTTATTTTTAATCTGGACTGTCCAGTGGAGATGTTACTTTCATGATCTCTGGCAATCCAACAACGGCAGTTGGCCTGGAGGTAATTGAAGTAGTATTTGTGTGGAGAGTTAACAAGCCACAGGGGACCTGGAACATGAGCAAAGGCATAACCATCACAACAAGCCCATGTTTTCTTACAGCTTGCTTGCTGTTGTAAGGTCATAGGCTGTAAAGATGTGGTTAGTGAAAGAAATTAGTCATGAAAACAGCATAACCCAGTGGGGATTTAAAATACATGAATCAAGCCCAACTTTTGTTTGTTTAAAAGAAGCTGGCTTGGAAAAAAATCTCATAATGGTATCCTAGTGGCATAAGCCCATTCTATAAAATGCATCATGTTAACTAATTTCACTTAGAGGACATGACAGTCCAAAGGTAAGAATAATACAGAGGAATTCAGTGCTTTGGACACTCCATTTCAGTCAGGAAAACAACCACACCTAGTATGAGAAACTATGTTGGCTTCCTCTGAAAGCCACTAACCTTTCTGGAGGCACCCACTGCAAAAGGCCATCAGAATTCCTCTACAAAATTAAACAGCTGTTGAAAGCTCAACCAGGATTTAAAACCAGTAACAATTTGGGATATCTGTGTAACTGCACTGCTAATGGAGTGCCACTGAGGTACCTACCCCAAGTTGATTCACTGCCATTAGCACTTACATTAAACATGACTAAATCAAGTGGCTTCAACTGCTTGTATTTTAAGAAGAGAAATGAGGACTTGGAAAACAAAAGTTATTATCAAGCAGCAACCTGACACTAGTTCTGTGTCTCAGGGAAATTCCTGGCATGGAAATATTAACATCGTAAATACAGCAATAAAGCAACTGTCTCTGCCATCGTTACAACAGCTAGGAAACAATAGCTGGGCTGAAAATAGCAGTTCAAAGCATGATGAGCAGCTGGTGCATGTAAAGTTAAGGTATTACAAGACAACAAAGAAAGTGTCTGCAGAGATCATTTGGTAGGTGTATAAAGCAGTAGATTTGGTTCATCTTTGCTCTCTGTAACAGTTTTGCATGTTCAAGTAGCATTTTTGTTGCACAGCTCATAAGATGAAGCACAGCCACAGTTTTATTGAACAAAGATATACACCAGGAAAAAGGATAACACCTGTGAGTAACTTTTGAAAGAACTATCTAGTATAATGAAAAGGTAGATTGAAGGAGGCATTACAAAAAGCTTCGAGTATATGAAGATCAGTCAGAAAGTGAACAGAAACCAGCTGTTCTCCACACTCACTGAGGACAAGGCAAAAAGCAGTCAGGTGTAAGGACATAAGAAAGGAAACGGAGTTTAAACATTAATAAACTAATGTCTAATAGCAAAACAGTTAAATATTAGAATAATTTACCTAGGAAAGTTGTTGAACTATTAATTCTGTTACTGAAGAATTAAGAATATTTAAGACTGGACAAGAATAATTTCCTTTGAAATAATTTTGCTAAAATTAGTCTAGGTCACCTATCAAGATATCTCCTACCACTGTTTTCTATATATCTTAGGTTAAATACAGCCAAGATCAGGATAAGTTATAACTGTGCACAGGGTTTGTAAACTCATTAATTCTGTGTTGAGGATGCAAGATTTACATCCCAATCTATTATTTTATTTTCATGGATCACAGGTAAGAGCCATAGCACTGCAAAGATCAAATGCATAGTCAAAAGATCCTCAGCTGATGAGAAGAAAGTAGGTTCCATGCTGAGAATCTTTGCTGTCAGCAAAGCTACAGGTAACACTACCAAGGAGCAGATTACACAGAAGATAAAGACTTTGCATGGCAAGAAAATTCTTAGTCCTTCTCTGTGAGACTATACAACACAGAGAAATACAAATCAGAAGGGCTAACTAGGCCAAGCGCACAATGCAACCATTTCATATCCTGGAAATAAGAATGCTATCCTCTTGTTACAAATTATTGAACATGGCATTACTTACCAACTGTCGAGAAATGGTAACATGCTCTAATAATAGATGGTTAAAATGGCAAAATGACAAGATCGTATATTTCTTTAACTGTAAAGCCATCTATAAACTACAATATTAAATACTTTTTTTACAAGTTTTTGCTATCTTATGTTATTTTTGTACAAATAATTCTTACTAGAAAAGATGATGGTGGTAATTTCAAATATTACTGTAACAATGTTAAATTATTAACACACATTCATAATACCAGGAATATATTGATAAAAATACAAATATTTTTTTCTTCTGAAGGCATTAAAATTATTGTTTTCTTTATAAACTTTGATATCTAGAAAAAGATTTGAATGGAAAAGCATAAAGGTTACAGGTAAAGGTTTTTCTTAAGAGCATGAAACAAAGTGAACAACAGGATACATAATTTCAGTATGTGCAAAAATATAAAGAAAATATAATGCGACTAAAAAGTTCAGAGTATTTTTACAAGCTTAATATAACAACAAATCAAACTATTAGAGAAATTAATGTCAAAATCTATTCTGATTACTTTAAAATCAGAAGTCCAGTAAACATTTAACATTATGTCCAAACCCCTTCCAGTACTTCGAGCTTCCCATACTACTGCAAGAAGTATTCACCATCTACCTTTGCAGTAAAGCTGGGGGTTCCCCCATCACGATATATCTGTAGAATATTTTTTTTCTCTTGCAAATATGACCAATAATAACAATTTCCTTCTTTAATTCTAGGAAGTATTATAAGTGTAAGGTAATGACCCTGTGCTTAGCAATATTGATTCATTCTTACAGAGTCATAGAAGTTGTAATGGTTAAATATTATTAATTTTGGTCTCTTAAAAATGAAGGCCTCACAGGTATATCTGAGTTCATGATGTAAATTGAATAACTAAAGCAAATGGTCTTAAATCCTTCAGATAAAGTACATTAGTCTTGCAGAGACTTATTCATCAGCATTCATAATTCAGGGGAATAGATTGTTAGAGAACTAATGAAAAGCTTCTTATCTTTATTCTATATGGATTTACTAAAAGCTTAACAGAGATTGAATACGTCTAACTTCCAGCATTTTATTCAAGGAGCTTTACTATTATGCAACACATTATAACATGCAGCTACAGTAGACATATCTTTAAGCAGTTCAACAGAAGAGAAGTTATGAGAAATAAAGCTCTTTTGAAATGCAGTGGAGCAGAGTTCAAGTTCAGAAGAACTTAGAAAGGAGTAGGAGCAGTAACCTTAGATAAGTGACAGTGACACTACCACAGTCTCCAACTTCATTAAAAAGCATTCTGTGGATAAAAGAGAGATTTCAGTAAAGCTTCAGTGAATTTTTATGACTATAATTCACTTCCCAGGGCTATACTTAGGGATGTCACTATTTCCACTATAAAACTCAGTAGTAAAGGAGGTACAATTAAATAAATAAAGCTGAGGGGGTTTGCACAAAACTTTGTCATACAAAAGACATTGTGGAAATACATCTTACGATTTTTTTTTTTAATATATTTTTGTAATAACTCAAAATGAATGTGTTATCTTAATATTTCTAATGTAAGTATATGACTGATTTTGAGTACATTTTGGTTTCCAGTAAGGAAACATCTTAAAAGGAAGTCGATAGTGGGATAAGCCTAAGCACCCGTTGTTTGGAAATCAGCTCTTACAAGAACGCTGACACTGAGAATTTATAATGAGATAAATTATAAACAGTTCAGCCAGCAATTTTTATTGAAAATGGTAAATTTACCAATATGAAGATGTCTTATCTTTGCATTTCTTATCATTGGATGACCTCACACAAAAGACATAGTAGTGAAATGGCTAAGAATTAAGAGCAGGCTGTGACTGCATTGGCTAAGTTTGTATCAGCATCCTGAACACAAGTACTGCAATGAGGTTGAGAAGGAGGTTTGCTAGGTTCATTGGAAGATAGGTGTATTTTCCAAGAGAATAATTCTGTTTATTTATCATCCTTTACATAAAAATGAAATCTTATACTACAGTCAGATTAAAATAAGCAGGAAGGAATGGGTGATGAGTAGAAAGACTCATTCTTTCTTCTCTAATGCTGTATTACACTGCCACACTGGAAATTATCTGTACTCTGAGATGTCCTACAGCAGCGGAGGTGGAGCAGGGGCTTATCCAACACAGGATAGGAAAAATGCATTCTATGTCATGAGGGAGACTTCATCTCATCACACAACTCAGCAGAGTGAATATTCCATTATTACAGTTTCCAAATGTAGTGCTCACTCACTCCTACTAAGTTGAGCCTGCTTCTGTCCCTGCCAATATTAATATTCTTCTTGCTTTTATAGTTCTTATATTTGTGACATATATTTAGTCACAAATTAATTATAGTATATTTATATACTTATATTTGTGACAAATGCTGGGATTGTAGCATCAATTTCCTTCCTCTACTATCTTCTTTGGTCCTAAAAAGTCTTCTGTTGACAGACTTCAAGCCCCCTAATAAATACACTATTGACACATTCACATACTCCACAGTGTCCTGGTAGTGCTTTCCGAGTGACTGCACCTTCCCATTTGAGGAGATGACTCATGTGCCTTCAATATCCTCTTTTATTAAACTTCATAGATATTACTTCATAACTTTTATTTGGTGTGTATATGAAACTTCTGTTGTTGATAATGCAAGATAATTTGGGTGCAGTTCATCTATTGAATTAGTTATCATGTCATTCATGCAGGACCTCCAAAAGAATCTTTTAGATTATCTTCTAGCTGGGCAATGCCATGTGGCCTGAAAATTGGCTGAAGTAGCAAGTAAAGGTGTCCAGCAGACTCTAGCAGGATGCAAACCTTACCTTACTTATCATTCATAATAATCTGTTATGCATTTTACTAATTAAATATCCAGAAAACATTAAGCTAGTTTGAAATGGAATGTTCAATGACAGTAAAGATGAAGCAGATATAAATGTATGAATTTTGAGGGAAATAAAATATAATCTAGAGAGGAGCAAAATTGCCTCAAAAAAAAAAAAAAGGTGTGCAAATTTAGTGCTTAATTCTCAGGGTAGTAAAATCAGTAAGCATTCACAGCAGTGGGATTGTTCAGTTACAGTTCAGTGAATGCTAAGAATCTTACCACATGGCAACTTTAACAGGTAAGGGCTTACTGGAAAATATGCTGATGATAGCATCTGAGAGACAATAAACAACATGAAATTGCTATAATGATACACTGAGCGGATGTATCTGGAGATAGGCAGAAAGGGCACAATGGTCAGAATTGAGTAGTAATGACAGAAATACAATGTAATTGAACAGTTCATTCAATATTTCTTTTAAAGTCCCTTTTTCTTCACAGAGGGACATATACTGACGTGCACTTGAAATGCAAACTGATCAAAAGAAATTGTTGATTCTGTGGTGCTAAACATGAAATAAGTATCCTATCATAAGAGCAGGATTATCATTCTATTGTAAAACCAGTCATATAATATAACACTAGTAATGAAGAGGATAAAGAGCTTTATATGAAAGCTCACTTTCATATAAAACAATTCTTCTCATGGAGTATTCTAAATAATTATCACCTATCCCTCCTCAGAGATGTAGGCCAGCTCTCACCTAATAATGTGGTGGTGGAGGAAAGCATTAGTTTATCTTTGTAGCGAGATGGATGGATGACAGCAGTACATTCCAGCCCACTCTGAGTTGCTAATAGAATTGCGCAGACACTGAGTCAAAGCACAGGGAGTGATTTTTTTCCTTCTGTAGCATTATTGATATTATACCCAGAATGTTATATGAAATATGAAAAAAATTGTTGATTCTGTGGTGTGAAACATGACATAGTAAGTATCCTGTCGTAAACGTAGGATTATAATTCCATTAGAGGTTTGAGGAGTGGATGCAATAAGGGTATTCAAGAGAAAAAAAAAAAAAAGTAAATATATCTTGGCTAAGCCAAGATATAATGCATAGATACAGTATTTGCCTTTATGTATTTAATGAACTAAGTATGAGATGCTCCCTCAACAGCCATCGGCATTCGGAGGAGCCACAACCTGACCTGGTTTTCAGTTGTCCTGAGGGGCATCGCAAGGTCCAGCAGTTCCCTGGGCTGGGGACAGCAGAGGCTGCTGGGGGATTCAGAATCCACTTATAGTTCAGTGTGTTAAGTGTCCATGCTTACTATTCTTCCTTTTAATGGAAATGACTTCACATTTGCCAGTATTACATTTCTTTTGCCACCTGTCATTATCCCGTTTATGAAGCAGGTTCCTGACTCCTTTGAAGCTTGCTTGTTAAAGGCTCAGTACTCATCTGTTTCAGACCCCCTCCTCCTCCCTACATGCTCGGACATGAAAGCTAAATAATTAATCAAGATTAAAAGCTGTAGAGCACCAAAAAAACCACAGTGTTCTCAACAGGACAACACTAAATTATTTTCCACACCTAATAATAGTACCTTGTGAATAGATCCTTCTGTGTGCTCTTGTTTTTACAAATTTCTTATAGCTTCTTAGGCAGAGCTTAGTGACTTGAGGTTTCTATATGAATGGGTGACAGAGTATCTGAAAGTTCACATTAATTATCCAGTTCAGCACAACTGTTACTACTCATTTTCTGTAACCTAATTGATGAATGGCTACAAATGGTTCTGGGGTGGGTCACAACAGGATTTATATAGGCACACAGGTGGGGGGAGACATGTTTTCTCCTATGTACTAGGCTGCAGCAAGTACTCAGAATAAGCTTAGAGGGTAAGCAAAACAGGACAAAAGGACCGAACTGGACTTCTGAGACAAGTACTTCTGTGCTTCTCCTGGCAATACATGAATTTATGAGAATGTCAGTTTGTTTATTGCATCTCATTATTTTTTATTTCCGATACCTATTCTGAGTAAAGATAAGCAAACTGATGAAATACACCTTCTTAGGAGTAAACAAAAAAGTCCAGATTTCATTGCTGTAAAATACTAGGTTGACACAAATAAAAGAATGTTTCTTAGATTTCCAAATGATACACCAAAACTAGCTTACATTTTATCCAGAAGTAAAAATGTACATTTACAATATATTTTTCTTTCAAGATTATCAGCCTTCCTTGAAGTGGAATAAAATTACAATATACACTAATGACTACATTAATATTAGTAAAATAAATTAATTCAGCATGAACACACCCAGCTTCAAAATCCTACTACTGTACATCAAAGGATAACTTGAAGTTTTAATCATTTTAAGGCTATAGAGTATCTAAGTGCCTAGTTGCGTAAGTGAAGCTAGCACACTTTGTCCACATGTTGCATTCCTCTGGTATTTTGGCTGAGTTTCTTTTACTAAAATTCCTTCCAGATGTCATCATCGCTATTACAGATCTAATCCAACTTCAGAATACCTAAACTGGAAAAAAAAAGAAAAAGCCTAGAATCAATTCTTCAGGGACTGAAGTAATCTTTTGGGAACGATGTTTAAGACCGTCTTACATTTATACTTACTGAGGTACAAAGCCCAAGAAGCAAAAGACATGCTTTATCAGGATTTTATGGTGCTTTGATACGTGTTTATACTCTTTTATGATTGAATAGTTTTCCTCACTGAAAAACAGAAATCCCGTAATTTGGATTTATTCAAATAATAGCAGTAAATAAAGTCAGAAGTCACATTTCCTTAAAATAGAAATGAAATAAAGGAGATTTTCTTTGTCTGTAGTTGATAAACCGAATGTAATACTGTTCAGATACTATGTTATTTTCAATCTTATGAGCTGCATTTAATACAGGTAAGCTTTACGAAAATGTTAGGCTGATACTGCAATCGTATATCATAGTGGTGTTGTCAGGTGACTATAGAAAAGAAATGAATAACCCCAGATTCATTTATTTCCAAATTATATCAAAGCAATACAATAAATACGCTAAATTTTCAGAATTTTTAAAGGAACAATAGAAACAGTTTGTCCATGCAAGTTATTCCATAGGTCCCACCGTGGGGCTTGAAGGTATAATTTTTGGCTTGTGGGCCAAAATGTACATTACAATATTTGTATACATTAATGGAGGCTATGCTTCTGGTACAAAATAGTAGTATTTATGTCAAAAAGAGCTCCTCTGAAAACATTCTCCTGTGTGTAATGAGTAATGCAGAATCAGTGTATTTGAAAATGTCTGTACTGATGAGACAAATTTTTGTAGCAAGTTGCTATGTAAAAGAAGGAAAACTTTCATACTTTTTATTCTAAAGCTAAATTTTAAGACATAAGTAATGTTTTAAGAAATTAAGTCTTCTATTTCATCACTGTAATATGACATAGTATCCTTTCTATGTGTGATAGTAATGGTTACATGAAGGTTTACATTCTCTTTTATTGAACAGATAGGAGATTACTGCTTTCTGTCCTAATGGTAAAAGACTTCAGACCACACAGATTCAACTCTAGCAGGCTGACTTGGGTCACACATGGTATAAACAAGCAGAATCTGTATGGAAATCTTAATATTTGAGCTGCAGTAAGTAAAGCAATGGATCAGATGGCGCCACTTAGTATTTTACATCAAGCCAGGTAAACAATGGGAGATATATGGTTTCAGTATTCTTATTTTGTCAAAGGGAGATTAGAGCTGCAAGAGCTGCAGAAAAACCAAACTGATGATACATATCCGTTTGTTTAATGAAAAGTACTTGAAATGTTTAGTATAGAAGGGGACCGGAAGCCTACCATTTTGCTGCAGTTTGATTCACCCAAGCATGACATCTATCTAGGACATCTATCCTCCTTGTCTTATAGTTTTCTATGATAGAACACTGGTTAAATAATGTCCCCATAATGCGCTTTGTTTCAGAATTTAAAATATACCTCATTTAATGATCAATTAACTGAAAAAGGAGTGTGATTGTGCAAAAGTGATTTTAAATTACTTTAGACCAATTAAGGCTGAGTCTGAGTTGTAGGTCAAGTTTTAAACTGAATCATTGCTGACTACAAATTTAAGAAAGGGCAGGGGTGTGATGATGGACACGTTCCAAAAATCTTCAATTTCCTAGTCACATTTCTAAACTCATAGAGATACTCTTAGAGCAAATTCAATCCATAGTGTGGCAACATTAATAAAACCCAAACATTAATATAGTGATAAGGTGAATTACCTAGAACATTCACTTGGTACTGGGATTACATCTTTGACTAATACTATGAAAATCAAAAAATAGCAACTTTTTTCAAGATTTCTTGAGAGATGTTTTATATACACATCTATACATGCGCACATATATTTAATTCTCATTAAATCTATTAAAATCCACAAGTGAAACGTACACAATTTTGCCATTTCTTCCCAGATTATTTTTAATAAAAAACAAACACTATAGTGAAATGTACCTAACCAACACTATCTTTATATAGGTATGCATGTTTGTCTGCTCATATGTTGTGGATATACTCCTCAACACTGGTACTTCCGTTTGGCAAATGCAGGTGGATACCACTTACAGTCAAAGATGAAACTGTTTTTATTGCACACAGTGCAAGGAGTATCCATGTAGACATGTGAGCATGACATGACTGAAGGACTGGAATTGCCAATTTGGTGCACAATCTTTCTTGAACAGTACAACACATTGTCATTATGGATCAGTGCTTCGAAGGATTTGATACAGCTCCTACACTGTTATTGTTGTCTTTGCTTCAGCTTTTTCACTAAGCTCCATAATTTTTCTTCTCAAAGGGCTACAGTGTCCATTTTGAAGGACAATATGCAATCACAGATATTCACTTAAGATAAGATGAAACATTTTCATGAAGACAGTACTTACTATAACATCTAAATTAGTGTTTAAAAGATATGTCCTAAAGCTCATATACATCAACCCAGAAGTTCCTGCTTTTAGAATTTAATTTTTAAAACCTGCCCCCATTTCATACAGTATTTTTCAAAGCCTTGTATGGAGGCTGTATCCCATGTTGTCTGTCACTTGAAAGGATAAAGCTAATCTATTATTGATTCAGCTAAGTATTAGTAATGAACTACATCTGTGATTCATATATTCTATATGAATTATTATAAAATTTTAATATACACTGGCTATTGATATATATATATAAAATATATTAAACATTGGTGTTGGCAGATTAAGAAGCTGTGCACCGAAGACTGAACCCTGCTCACTATAAGAAAATCTTTCCTGAAAATAAGATAGAAAAAAATAAATGTTTTAGTTGTCCTGGCATGAGAATAGTCTTTTACATGATTTCATTATATCTTCTGGAAAAAGGTAGTTACCCCTACCCAGGTCTAAATTGAGGTGGAAGAGGTTAAGCAAAAGTTAAAAGGTACCTCCTGAATTCTTTGGTTAGGAAAGGGATAGGATGGAAATACATGTCTGAATAAAGCCACAAGATGGATTTGCATATAATGGTCTTCAGTCAGACCTCTTCTGGGACACTATAGGAAGAAGGAGTGCTTGCTTCAGCAATTGCTCGCCAGCCAGAATGATATATATTATCTTTCTGGTAGCTTGTTAGCTGGGAAATACAGAGAGAAAACCTCTTCAACTGCATGTGAAGTCCAGGTATAGAGAAACATGCATTACCTTTCCCATCTCTCCCTCTCTCTAAACCTAGTAATGGTGGTCGTGATGGTTGGGACTACTGAAAATGTAGTATTTCCTTGTCTTAGCCTTACATTTGTTGCTGGTGATTTCCAAATAACTAGCAGACTAGTTTGGTTTCTCTGGATATGCTCAATTTAAAATCTGGGGGATCTCAGCCAATTCCTCAGGTTAAAGGCACCGATCAATACAACCTCCTGGACTAGTTCAAGAGTTAATCATTTAGGGCAGAGTTTGTGATAGTGTTCTTTGACTTGCATTATTCTTAACCTTCACAAGGTATGGCAGGGCACTAGGTAGTATATTGGGTGTTAAATATCAATATAGTAAGTGGTATATTCATCCAGAAAGAAGCCTTTAAAAACCCAGACCCACTGCACCAAAACAGAACAATGTAACAACAATAGCAAACCCAAATATTTCATAATGTGTCAGGAAAATAATAAGTCATTAAGCAGTTGGAGATATTATACTAGACTCCTTAAGGGGAATAAAACATTTTTCAGCAAGAAAACTTTCTGTCTGTTTAATTGTCAAATACAGTGATTTCCAAATCATAAGACAGGAAAAAAAAATTAAACAAAAACCAAGCACAAAAAGTAAGGTGCATTACTTGCATTCTTCTGCTCACCGCAGAAGTTGCTTTTATTTAATTTTTGGTTTTAATAAAAAACTGCTGTTTCACCCAGAGTTGGGCATCATTAAACAGCCCTGTGTCCTCAGTTGACCCTTCAAAATCCAAACTCCTTGAACTCGAGTTCTCATACAGGTCTCTCGTCATCTTGTCATAATATCAAGTTTATATTTCCTGGCATAAAACTAAGCAATTCCTCTAAGTGATAATTCCAAAATACTTTATTTTCCACATTAAACAAGTCATCTGTTAACACTTGAAATCTGTATCTTGAATCCTTTTACCATTTTGAATCTGGCAGCACTTCCTGACTTTATTTTCTAGCAGAGGTATGTACAACTCCTCATTCCATTTCTTAAACCCCTAGTTGAAAACTTTGAATAGGCTTATGTAAATTTGTACTGTTACTGGTCAGCACTGCAATAGGAAGCCTGCATTTTGTAGGTGCTGAGCTCCAACAGTCTTCACAGATGTCAGCAGATGGTGAAGTTAACCTGTTTTTCAAAAATATCTGGAAACCAGACTACAAAATTATTATGTCTAACTGTAGGTGCGTATGTTTAAAGTGCAATTGAGGATAATAAAACTGAACACTAAAAGAATATAAATAAAATAATACAGACAGAGAAAATTAATATATCAATCACTGTTATAGACAGGGGGATGAAAATTAAGAGAGCAACTTTTGGTCTGAGATATAAATTGTAAACTACCAAGTGTCACTCTGAAAGTCATGCATGTGCAAAGCCTGGGCTGGGTGAACAGTGACAGTGAAGGGCATGCTGACAGGTTTCTCTCTGTAATTTAATTATTCCAAGGTGTCCTTATGTGCATACTATATAATGCGGTTAGAAGGGGAGGGGGAGGAGAAAACTGATTTTTTTTTTTAATTGACAATTTTTACAGATATTATGCTTCTTCCTGTAAATGAACTGATTCTATGTTTATTCTGTGTCCATAATATAATATCTTAATATAAATTGTCTTTATTTTTCATCTACAGTGACTTCATTATGCAAATGCCTAAACTCAGCTTGCAGATCTGCTTTTAGATACAGTTTTCAACTTGGAGGACCAGAGGATACATGTTGGAATCTTACCAATTCACATGATTTTTCTCTTTCTCTGTCACATAAGCACACGCAAACATGTGAGCAGTATCTCTTCTCAGAGTAGCAAAGAGAACATATGCACTGTATCTATTTGAATCTTTAAAACTAATGACAAACAGAGGAGCAAGCTCAAACCAGTGAAGATCATACCTAATTCCGTTTTACTAATTGTACACTGAATATAGCAACACGTAAATATTATTCTTTCTTGATGAAAGTGAAAGCTACAAGGTATGAAAACCCTTGAAGTGTTTCTTGACTTTCACTCTGTTTTCAATAAACTTTAAAAAATTTTGTTGGGTAACTGAAGCTTACATTTTTGTTGTGATAGATGAAACAAAGGAATACTGATATCTTTTCATATATTAGGACCTTCCCAGAAGTTTTATTAATGAAGCTGAATGAAATTAAAGGAATTATTTAATAGTGATGACTATTTAAACTGACAATGAAATCTAACCAGACTGTGGTTGCTTTTCAGAGAATTCCTAATTACTTCTTCTTTTTAGTTTTTAATGTAATGACAACAGTATTTTCTCCATACCAGCAACTGAATGGTACTTCAGGGACCCTTTATAAAATAGTGTGGATTTAGGTCACTACAACACCTTACTTTCAGCTATGAGAGCACTGTTATTCTGGGAACAGGTGGATCTTATTAATACTTATGGGGTGGAGAAAAGACATCTTTTGAAAGCTGCTGGTGAGCAAAGGAAAACATGGGAATGACCAAGTATGGAGAAAAATTCTAAATGGGTGTTTATGAACTTAGATTCAAGGACCATTGAAGCTAATATGCACTTTCCATTTAATTCCTGTTTCAGACATGAAAGGCAGATGAAACAAAGTAATCTCTTTCTCTTTAGAGATTTCTATAAAACAATACTTAAACTATAATTTTGCCCTTCCTCAGGAAATTCAGGTTCAATGAAATGCAAGATAGAAGTTCTGTATCTACATAAAAATATCAGGATTTAGAGGAGGATGCTTAATATTCAGGCCTCTGTAAATTGGTGCTAAATGAGCTGATCAGTTGAACTGATCACTAAATATTTTCAGAAGTGTATTTAAATAGCAAACTATATCCTGCTGGTTATAAATTCATCTGTAATATCCTTCTGAATTATATCTTCTCCTAATGGCTGCTGTAGTATTAAACTACTCGTGTAAAAGGCAACAGCTCTGAAAGCAGTCAGCCTGAAAGTAATTCATAAAAAGCTAGAAGACTGGCAATCTTCTCAGCAAGATGAAGAATACAAAACCGCAAGCAATAAGTGCATTCTTTCTACTTCACTACTTTCTACTTCTTTGTTAGAGTTCTGGATTTATGACAATGCTAAAATAAAAAAGGAAAAAAAGGCAATTGACTTTCAATATACCAATAATAAACACAGAAACCAACATTTGTCAAAATGGATAAATATTCTAACTCTTTTTTTCACTTTTTTTTTTTGTCTAAAGCATGGGAAGAATTAAGCATGCAACACAAAGAAAAATAGCATTTTTAATATTTGTAAGATGTATACATCACTTACTGTAGTAAGGATATAGACCATGATTTGCTAGATGTTTGGACAAAATGATGGATGGTCAGATTGATAGACAAGTAGTTTTGTTTTGTTTTATTTTACTTTGTTTTTCCAGATTTAGCTAACAAGATAGAAAGAAAAATAAAGACATACTTGAGTTATTTGTTTTGGACTGATCTTCTTAAGAGATTAATTTTCCACTGTTCAAGTTAATAGAAGCCCAGAGAATGACATTAGTGAGTTTAAGATCAAGTTCTAGCAACATCAACATTTTTTTTCTTGATCATATGTGCCTTTGGCAAAAGTATTTGATGAATAAAGGTTGAACTAAAAAAAAAGCAACCGCAAAAAAGCCCTTGTCATCTTACAGTACCATTGAGCTGGAGTTAATTTTGTTTAATGGACCATAAATTGCGTGTCATTATCTCTGTTTTACAGTAGAGAAAAAAAAAAAGTACAGCAATGCAAAAGATCAACAGTACTAAGGGGAAGTAGAAGCTTGCTCTCCTGTGGCCAGAATAATATCTGTTGATTTTACACAAAAGCATTTTAGAAATTTTTTTTGGTTGCATAACAAGGTGTTCTATAACAGTAGTTTTGGCTTGTCACAGTCTCTGAGAAAAAGGATTTAAAAGTCAGATTGGAACACAAGAAGTTGGCAGGTCCTAGTTGGGCTCTATAATTATGATCTTTTCAGACTATTCTAAAGCCCTTCTCTTAGCACAACAAGCTAGGAAGCAGTTTACCCCTTGCTGCAAACAAGGTGGTATAAGACATGAGTTCTCAAGCAAGAGATCAAACACTGTAGTGCCCTAAACATACTACAGATCATTGCTCTGGCAGACCAAGGTTACTTTAGGTAAACATCCTTGCCTCAAATGAGATCTGTTCCTATCTTACAGAAGTGTTTTATTTACTGCTGGAACAGTTTGTTACTGGAAAAAGGTGATCATTAATCTATAGAGACAGCTCTTTTATGGTCCAAAGTTATGGCACTGTTTATTAAAAAAGAAAACAAAACAAACCAAACAAAAAAAACCCCAGAAAACAGAAAACTGCTGAATGTTCCAACCAAGTCTATTCCTGGGCAGACTTGCTGTGCTTTTACTGCTTTGGCATTGCCAGAAGCATCAAGACCAAAATGATCAACTTTGTTCTTACCATGTTCCTTAGTGCCTTGCTTGACGGGCAAAGGGAAGCTAAAGAGCAAAAATTAGGAGCCTTTCTGCCACAGACCCATACACAGTGTCATTTATGCTACAAACATCTTTACAAACAACAACCTGAGTCTGCTCACTTATATTGCAAGACATACCTGTGGGCTGTCACCAGGCAAATAAAAAATTACAGATGAAGGGAAGTTGTTTGTGTGTGGAAGGAACACACTGGAATCTACAGATCTGCAAAGGCTTATCCCATCAGAGACCTGTAGCTGAGAAGGTGAATAAGCAACTGGATGAGCACATTCATAATAGACTGAATACTAGTAATATAAGAATCTGAAAGATATATCAAGTCTGTTTGGAGAATAACAAGGAAAGGAAGAGGAAACTCTTGCCCTTAGCATCCAGGGTGCAGGTCTTTGGCTAAGTGCCCATCATGTATGCTCATACTCTCAGAATTAGAAAGAGGAAATGTCAGAATATCAAGATGTGGAGAAAATGATGATGAAATATTTGGCATATCCACATGGCTGTGAGTGGTTTTGCCAGAGCATCACTTTATGATCATGTATGAGATACTAAGAGTTATGATCACCTCTGGGAGTGAACAGATATCTCAATGATTGTATAATCCTTCTTTTATTTCCCCAAACCAATTAACAACACAACCAAGATCACTCACTTCCTACGGCTGATCTAAGAGTCTTTTAGAGTATTGTCACTAGTGTCACCTGAGAAGAGGATATGGAGCATTGATAAGTTTCTTTTGACATCATCTTATCTTGATACAATTGAAAAATGGATTCCAAGGCAGAGTTGGACATGGCTCTTGGACACTGACTACATGAGGTAGGGAAGATATAGTCTCAAATCTCAGCCTAGCACCCTTACTATCACTCAAGGTTTTTGCATAGACTCGTGGCATAATCATATGACAAAGCCACTGACATCAGCCTTGAGATGAAGGATCTTATCCACCTTTCAGGAGCCTGACCAGAAAAAAGTTATCATGCGAGAAATCCAGCATGTGGAAAATCGGGGGCAGTTTTCATGATTGTAGAGGATTTCATGTGAAAAGAGGAGGAATGGATGGGGCAATATAATAAGGAAATGCATCATTTCATCCAACTTGCTTAAATGCTTGTGCTAGGAGAACAAGAATAAAAGACGACTTGTCAACCCCCTAAATTCTAGGAAGCAGGAATTCAACTGCCAGCATTTGTGGAAGGTCCAGGTTTTTTTGGCCACAGGTAATTCTTCATGTTGCAGAGGTTTTCCAGAAGCAATACAAGTGAGGTAGTTGTCTCTGCAACTACAGAACAAGGGCATCAGATGATCACAGGAGTCATCAGCTCAGCAAGATGATTGGCAGCCATAAGGATGAGGAAAGTAATGGCCATGTTTAGGTTGTTAGGGGTTTGTTTTGGTTTGGTTTGGTTTTTGTTTGTTAGTTTTTTTACTTGTATTTCATGTGCTAAATAGAACACTTCATTTCTCAGGAGCCTTAAAGAACCAAGACAGAATTTGCTCTGTTTTTCCTTTCTCTGTATTTGTTTTCATAATCTGTCTTATCCTGAAGACAACCTCTGAGTGCATTTATCTGCAGAGAGAGTTTCAGATCGGTGTAGCAAGGAAGAATAATGTGAAACTTTGTTACCTACCATAATGTTGTACATTTGTCACCTACCATAACCTACCTGACTTGATCTGGCCTAATAAAACTTGAATTCCCTGATATATTTGGACTGCATTTAACATATGCTGTCTACAGAAATAAGGAATGAGCTACATGAGAATTTTGTTTTTAAAAATATTTCAAGAGATCAAGAAGTCTCTGGTTTGACATTATTTTTTCCAGTGTGCCTCATTATGTGAGGCCAATAAAGATTGCTTATATTTGATAATAAAAAAGAGGTTTCATATTTGATGACAAGAAAGTATTATAGTAAATTATAACACATGCCTGATCTTTTGAATAAATATTTTCTGGAAAGTCTCTTAGTTTTATAGTGACATTCCCTCTAACTGATGATTGATTCACCAGTAATAATATAAAATTAATCAGTTAAGAGATGCTTCAGCAAAGAAAGGTACAACACTTAAGTAGAAGGGATTGGATGACAGCATGATTTAGGAATGGAGCAAAGGGAAATTTCACTGGACCACAGGAAATAAAAAGATTTCTTGTCTTATGGATAGCTGGTGACCAAGTAAGGTGTTACCAAATAAAGTTCCCTACTTTCTACAGTACATGTTCTCATATCCCAGCAAGCTACTTCAAAGCACATTAATTGGTTTCCTAGCTGACCTGTCATGGCAAACATGAAGGATCAAAGATAACAGTGAAAAAAATTGACAGCTCTCTGGAGGTCAAGTCTACAGTTTTAGAATTACTCTTTTCTGTACAAGCAAAACATGAATTCTTTCTCTACCTTTACTTTTAAAGTAGATGAGTAGATGTGCTACACATAAACACAGGGAGAAAATGTAACTTCAGATCATAGGGCTATCACATAGTCTCCTATTGCAAGTATTAGGTTTTTTGAAAAACATTTGATTTGCTGCTCTCTAATGTTTATTTTAACTTTTTCCAAATTCATGTATTTACAGATTTGTAAAAGTATATTTCATCACCTACTTCAGGTATCCCTTCATATCCTTAGTGCCAGATTTTGGCCACTACATTTTAATGATGTCACAGAAATAATCAGTGTATCATTACTGTTAGGAAGTGGAACTGGGATAATCATTTCATTTCAAGCAAGGCAATATTTGGTTAGCTAACATGTATACTACGAAGTGCAACATACATATTGATTCATGTTCTCTTTATCAGAAACTATTAACTGAATCTGAATCTTTCCCAGATGATGATCCTATTTCCTTGGATCTATATTACCATTGTGCTGGCTAACTTAATGTATTTATTTGATACATATTTTCTGTGCGGACATATTATTGGACTCAGTCCTTTCGAGATGGAATATGTCTGCTGTCTTTTTGGTCCATGCTATTTAGTCTGTCCAAGTCAGTAGTTTAAATTCTTCCAACACAGACCACAGTCTGGAAGATAAAATCCTTTTAAATGCATTGAGATTTTTCTCTCAGGGAAGGAACACAAGTATAACTAATATTTGGAAAACTTGATGGTTTCCCTTCACAAATGAGTTGCAAAAGCTGAAGGTCCCAAACTTTGCTGAGCATAAGGAGAAATGGGAGCATGGAGAATCTCTAGCACCTCTGAATGACGCTGAGCTACCAAGACTCCATCACTCCTAATTAACCTTATGGAAGATTATGTTGATATGAATGAGCAACTTTTACTATTCAGAAAGTTATAGAAGTATATACTGTTGTGAAATACTACCCTCTTTGGAGATTTGCTCATTCACTTGTGATAAAAATTTGATCTAAGGATTCAACTCACAGCAAAGTGGCAGCTACTTGCAATGCTTCAAGCATACTTATGTGAATGACCTGTAGATTTAGCAATTTCTTGCAATTTCCATCTGTACTAGACTAGTTGGAGAGCATTTTGACTGGGCTGTGCTGAGTACTGAATAATTTGAGTGTACAGTGTACAATTCACGTGCTGTGTGCACGTAACAGATCTTACTGTAGCAAATAGAAAGCATATTAATCTAATAAATAGCAATTTAAAACAAGTAAAGTAAAACAAACACCGATGCATTTTTCTTTTAAGAAAATTATTTTGACAGGAAAAAAATCAAAACACAAAATAAAGCCTAGTGTGCAGGTCACCAGAGGTGTTTGGGGTCTTTAGAATTAGAGATTACCAAGATAACAATAGACAATTTCCACACATTCTCAGCAAAAAGGAGCAGCAAAAAGGATGTATTTCAAGTGTGCAAGCTGTTATAAGACTTTTATTTATGTTGCTATAATGTCTTTGGGACAGAAATTCATAGCTGCTCCATCTCAAATCTTTGGAATATTTTCCTGTAATTAACAATCCTGCAGCAATATTGGTAACAGGAGGAAAAAACTGTCCCTACTAATGAATGTTTAAGAAATACTTAGTTAAATTTTCAGGATTTAATCCAAGGATTGAGAACAAATGTGTATCTTAACAGAGTATCAGACTAACTGCAACATCAAAGGCTCTGGAGATTAACATGCAATAATTCATTGATGACCACAGCCTTTCTGTCTGTGACACAGATGGAATTAAAGGCACAGACACATCTGTGTTAGTTTAATCATTTCTCAGTTATAACAGAGAATGAAGGAGACAACTAAATTAATTTTTCTTGTTTGTGAACATCTGGAGTTTCTGACCATTCTAATTGTAAATAATATCTCATCCAAAATATTTCACATTCTGCATATTGAAATAATATATTCAAAGTTCTAAAGAGAATAACTAAGGGACAATAGCAATAAAGCAAAGTGAAATTATGAAAGAATTAACTGTTAACCAAGAAATTATTCTATCTTCCTGTCCACTTCAAGATGGAGTCAAAGGACATATATGATAGCAGTGAGGCTGACACGACTGGTTGAAAATTCTTCACTTAACATATTTGCACTGTTTCTTAGTAGAAATATGCCTTTTTGGTAGCATTTTCTGTGGGTTTCCCCACAAATAAGAAATCTTATTTCCCTTTTTTGTTCTTCAGAGAAAAGCTGAACTTTTCTTCTGAAAAAAATGTCAATTTTCTGTAATAATAATCTGAACCGTATGAACATTTGGAAGATTAACATATTTGAACTGCCTAATGATTGGAATGATCAGTGAAGTGCTGCTAGAATATTTTAATTATAAAACTACTTAGGACTGCTTGTCTCCATGCCTTCTGCCATTCATGTCCCTATAAACAGGATCTTAACCAAACTCCAAGCATCAGTGTGAAGAGCTCCAAGATCTCCTGTCCATGCTAAGTTTTTATTCTCTTCATCCAGGCTTACTGAAGTTTCTGTATCTTCTTCTTCCTAAGACATCTTGATCACAGAGTTAAGATTACTGCACCTAGTTTTGAACAGAATATGTGTTTTCCTTGATAATTATCTGCCAAGAATATTTTAGATTTTACAGTCTGGGGCAGATGCATGCCTTGTATGTGGCAAGGACATGTTCTGTATGTATTATGCCACTCTCGTAAGAAATCTTCAGTGAAGGAAAATACTGTGACCTAGGTATAGTGGATCGCTCAAAATATATGTGGAAAGAAAGCCTTGTTGGGGGTTGGAGAAGGGGAGGGTTGGTTTATTTATTCTGTTTTGATATTTTTACTTCAGACAACAAGAAAAAATGGGGACAAGCTACAGTAAGAGAAATTCTGACTAGATATTAGGAAAATTTCACGAGGCTGTTCAAACATGGAAACAGGTTGCCCAGAGCAGCTGTGAAAATCTATATCCCTGTGGATGTAATAGAATACAAAGCTCATTTGGATAGGACACTAAGCAACCTAACTTTGAAGTTGGATCCAACTTTGAAGCTGGTACTGCTTTGAGGGGGACACGTGGATTTGGACCAGATGACCTACAGAAATATGTTCCAAGCTGGATTTCTATGTGATTATGATTTAGTTTAATTTATCTTTGATGTGTCACTAATCAATTCCATTTACTACAAGTGGGTATCATTACAATCATATTTTTGCAATTTGCAATAAAAATGAAAGTGCTTTCTTACGATTAAATTTTAATTTTTGCACTGTAGCTCCCACCTCCTCAATAGATGGCAGTAGTAAAGTTTCAACATGAGCTTTTCTATAGCAAAGCACAGCCTACTGTCAGTTTTGTTAAATGAATAACTAAATTTACAAACTATGGTGATAGACTGTTACCCTTTTTCTAAGGCTAAGTTATAAAGAGAATATAACAAACATTTTGTCATCATATTACAGTTGGAACGTTAGCTACAACTATTTCCCTTTCCAACTTCTAAAAAATGATTAAAATCATACTGTCATACAGATGGAAAAGTATAATAATTATGAAATTATTTCAAAATCAGAAGTATGTGCTTCATACTTATGAACCAGAAATAGGAAATTACTATAACTAATTATTGTTATATGCTGTGAATATAAATTTAAGCAGAATAAACCTACAAATTCCTGTGTGTGTGTGTGTGTGTGTTTCTGTACGTGTTTTCTTTTTAAACAAGCAATTCCATTATTGTTATTTTTCAATAGGATTTAAAAAACTACAAAACTATATTGAAAATTTGAAAGATTATTTTAGTCAAAATCTCAACAGAAGTTACTGGCACAGAATCTATTCTTATCAGTACCTAATGATTAATCAAAAATTCTCTTTTTTTTTTTTAATCTGTTGTCTTTAATGGTGTGAGGAAAGGAGAATAGATTCAATAACCTAGTGACTCTCTCAGGGACCTGCAAATTCAGATTCTGTAAACGGTTTTTACAAAAAGTCCACATTATTCTATTCTACAAATAAAGACTTTCATGTCCACAATATTGTTATATAACTGGATGTGAATAAAGTCTCTCTAAATAACATTGTATTTCCAGGGCATTGTATTCTGTTTCTGTACTCAGTACTTTCACATTTTTTCGTGTTTTTTTTTTTTTTTCATTTTATGTTTTGGGTTTTTTTTTTCCCTATGTATAAAATTTTTACATATTTAAGTTATATTTCTTCTCTTTTCTTAAGCCTGGTTTTAAAACCTTTTCTTTATCCAAGTCTCTAAACCGTATTTGATTTAATATGTGCTGTGCAATTACTCTACCAAGGCAATGCAAAAATCCCTCTTCTGTAACCCTGATAACTGCCTGGTATTTAGGACTCCCTCTAGTATTGCATTTCAGTAAACTTAACATATTTGCAGCTGGCTTCCTTGTCTGTATCATTTATGCAGATGAGAAACATCAAAAGATTTCCATCATGGCACCTGTTGGACTTCCCTCTGTATTTATTTGCAGATTGCCACATTTCTGTTTGACATATAATCTGCTTTCTCTTTCCAAATAGTTTCCTTTCCATTGACACATTTGGTCCTGATAATTCCCTCCCCATCTCTCCTTTCTGTATCAGAAAGCACTGCTCACAGCAAAGACAAGAGAAAGGACATGAATAAAAACTCGTGCCAGGATGTATGCCAGACTGACAACCTTCACAGGAATATGCAAAAGAACTACCAGTGATAGAATTCACTGTGCCTGCCTCCAATTTTGTTTAAATGTGTGCTATCATTATCATTACAATTATTATCAACACGGTCATTATTATTACTGCCAAAAATCACTCAATATCGCCCACTAAGTTTTACATAGCCCAACAATCTTTCCTAATTTTCTTTTGACCACAAAAAATATTCCATTCCTTGATACATAAAATGATTCTATACGTGTTGAGTTGCAAAATAGTATGCTTCTGTCTACAGTTTTGTGCGGAATAAGAGTCAAGGAACCCAAAAGACCACATTTTCTACCAATCCCATGCTATTTAACTATTGAATGATCTTGGATTTTGACTCTATCCTAAAGACAACATATGTCACATGATAAACTTTCTCCTATTCCATTTCATTTGCTATTCCTGAGAGTGAGCTTGGGCACTGTTCGGTTGCCCTTAAATGTTTCACAGATTTGCGTGCCCTTGAAAGCAAAAGCATAAGACTGGGGGAAAGCCTTTTCTACCTGATTTTTAATATCATGTCCTGCAAAAAATGATGGACTCTGTGGGCCTAGTCTGCTCACATGAGAAATCTGAAAGCGAGATGATGTGTTTGTGAAGTGCCTTAGGATTGAGAGATAAATATATGTATAGAACAAGTGCCAGCTAAACAGTATTTCTGTTTAGAATTAGGAAAATTCAAAGAATATGGATGAGAAGCATGCCTTCAGACAATTCCTCCCCTGCTTCAAAAACTCTTTTCTTACTTATTCCAAAAGATCTTACCAAAATTTAATGGATCTGGTTAGCATGATAATAGTAAGTGAAGTGGGAAACAGTGACTGGATTATGAAATCACATATTCAATGACATTTATGAAAGACCAGAATGATCTGATCATGGGTCTCAAAATTGTATTTATGCTCAGAACACGACTTTTTGGTTTTTTCAGGGTTTGTTTGTGTTTGTTTTTTTGTTTGGTGTGGGGTTTTTAATGTGTTTTTGTTTGTTTATGTTTGGCTTTGTTTTGGTTTTTTGTTTGTTTGTTTTGTATTGTTTTTTCCTCCCTATGTTCCATTTAGTCTCTTCATTTCGCTAGGATCATGAGTAGTTTTCCAGGTTTATATCTTGAGATCTAGACACTGCCCTGAAGAACTGAGTCTTCCCAGTTTTTCTACCTGTTCAGAAAACTGTTTACATTTTAGTGCTACCACAATACAAGACACAAAAGACAGAAATTATCCGAGCTTTCCATTTTGGAGGAAATATTTCTGGAATACTTCTGAACAATATATTGTTCTAGTTCTGATTCACATTTATGAACATATAAAACTTGTAGGATATTTTAAATTACAAATTTTCAACTGTGTTTATTCAGTTTGGTGGACTTAGTTTCTTTTTTATATATTTGTCATAGTATGTTTCAGATCTTTTATCAAAATCCTTTATAATTAACATGGGATATTTTCAAAAAATGACTTCGTTTATATCTGTTTTTATTAGCTTCAGGAAGAAGAAATGCTAGCAATGTGAAGTTCCTCTTCTGTTTCAGGCACTGTTAAGATGAGAATTATTTTATGCAATTATATATATGTTACTAAATTTTTAGTAGCCTTTTAGCTGGTTACAGTAGCTCTAAAAAAAGCAAGAAAAATATTCAAGAGAATAAATATAAAGGGACAGAACCCAAAGAATACTTTGTATTTGGTACAACATCAAATAGTATTGTATATTTAGTAATTTACTGTCTTAAATCATTCATATTGAGTAAAGATGTGCATATTATTCAACAAAAGTTACGCCTAAGTAGCCACAAGACAGTAGAGAATTTCATCCACTCTATTTGTCCTCAGCTTTTTCTTATCTTTGTTCATATTATATTAGGAATTAATTTCAGATGCAATGAGCTGTTTACTCTGACAAACTCGGTGCCAAAATGTCTTAATCTAAAAATACATCTGAATCTATAGTGCCTATTAATAGGAAGCGAGTGTGATATGTAATGTAAAACTTTTAGATTCTTCCTAACGCAACACAGATTGTAAACCACATCACCAGTACATTTTGGACGTACTCATCAGGATAAGCAAATACTTTTTAAAAGCCCTTGACTTCAATGAGGTTGTGTGGGGTATAAGCCAAAACAGTGCAGGGACCAGGAGTTTTTATGAGGCATGACTTTCTATAATTTTGGACTTCTTTTATATAATTCCAATATTTGTTGACTAAGTGTAATAAAAAAAGAATTAGCTTCCCAGTTTTCAAGTAAAGATCTGCAGTCAGAAATAAAGTATTAGACTACTTTTTCATGCTTACTTACTATGATTGATTTCTTTTGTATAGAATGCAGTTTAAAACACATTTTAGATATTGACAAAAAATATAAATATTTGAATGATTTTGTCATGAAATTATCCATTTCTATAAAACACTTACCAAGATATTTTTTCTATGAAATAACACATTTTTGGAAATTATGGAAATGCTTCCCTGCTGTTTGTTTGCATACCACTGATTTATAAAAACTGGATATTCTTGCGTATTTCAAATAAGCTTAGTTAGAAAAGATGTGGAATTAAAAGAAATTCCTTTCTGTTTAAGCAATAATAGTCTTGGCTAACAGGGATTTACACTGAAACCACTGTAGTTATGTTGATTTACATCAGCCAAGGATCTTGGTCGTATAAACAGTTTGGGTCTTGTTCTTACTAATAGTATATATGCTCGGTTTCAAAAGGGACACATATACATTTGACGTGAAACACATGTGGAAATATTTCAGATACAAAAATAGCAATAAACAAAACTACTTTGGAATGTGATACAAATGGTCAGATTTTGGAAATGTGTTGGGATTCTTTAAAATTAATAAACAGTCAATAGACACTGTACGCTGTCACATAAGAAATTTAATTCTCTTAAACTGGAAAACAAGCAATTGTTAGTCTTTGTGATGAAATAGGATACGAATATCTCTGATGAGATAGAAGAATTATTATATAAGAAAAGAATTGTCACATAAGAAGTGATGACATTGCTGTAGTTGTGCTGTGAGCTTCTACCCTGATTAAACAAACTGGTGTTTTGAAGAACTATATGCCAGCCTATGCAGAGTAACTGCAGTGGTCCTTACAGATGAAACGATGAAGCAGACTTAGAAACTAGGAATGTTGGCTCTCAATACTAACTGATGATATCACACAATTTTGTGTATAAACTAATAGCAAACTTCAGCATAAACTTAGGTTAATATTAATTATTTGTCCATTTTAAAAAGAATGTCCCTTGGGCACATTCTTGTGACACACAGACCTTGTCTTCTGCTATCTAGCTACATTTATTTACTGAATTATACTTTGTCCTTTCATAAATCATGTCTTCACTCAGCATTTGATTTTAGAAGGTGAATAAAATATTTCAGCTCTAGTTTATCAGCTATTGAACCAGATCTCCATTTCAAGCTAGTAGTCCTTTCTGCATCTATTTCACTGTGAAATGCTTTCTCCAGAGGATGTCTTGCTAGCAGTTTTTGAAGTAATCTGTTCTGGATGAGATTGGGGAGACCTCTGTAGAATGACTTAACAGGAACAGGGACACTGGAAGAAAGTATTCGTGTAGTCAGGTGGCCAGTTCCCTACTCTGGACAACGACATGAACAGGACAAGCCCCACTTTGGATCTTCCATGCAATTTAGGGTAGCACTTAAATCATGAAGATTATTTTTGTTCATGTGGCTGTGTCTACATGAATGAGTACAGCAGGTCACCACAATGGTTCTACAGAGTATTGTTGGTGCTGACGATGCAGCGTCCACACCACATGCAATTCAAGGGTTGTATTTCAAAACACCTCTTGTCTGTTCTCATGCACTCAACACATCGATTGAAACACATTAGGCATCTTTAAGGAGTTTCTTTTCTGGATTCATTGCTCTAAAAGGAATCCAGTTTTCATGCTTTGATGCCTCTCCATGTTGCCAAGCACAGCGCTATAATTGAGACAGCCAGAATGTTTTTTTTTTCCAAAATATGCTACTGATGTGATTAAAATAAGAATAGTAGATCCACCATTCATGTCCTTCTTCTACAGTAAACTGTCAGAGTGCTGTTTCTCTTGCCATTCATTCTTGTTAGAATCAGAATTTGCATGATGTTATACAGTGTAGAATAAGACATATGGGACAATTCTGAAAAAATAAGTGTCATGATGCTAGATCAGTAAGATATTGCTGATGGTTTGACCTAAAATGAATAATTGTTTGAAGTAGAATTATCTGAACAACAATTTGTATCTTTGTTACTTACTGAGATGTGATGACTTTCTTGATTTGCTAGTAAAAATAGTGTGTTCTGCTTTGAGTTTCTTCTTTCTCTTATCATACCATCAACAGCTATTGGTCAGCATGGCAGGAATGAAGGAATAGATAATAGAATGTTTTGTTCCAAAGAACATATGCAACTCTTTAAGAAGTATATTTAGGCCTACATTGTAGTATTTAGACACAACCCATATGTAGGGTGTGGTATGCGGTATGTTTTCCAGATTTCTTGGAATTTCTCCTGGAATTCATACTGATCTGGATGAGGGAGAACATACGGAGATACTATTCCATGCACTCATATGAGCTTCATGACTGAAAATATAGCTGCATGCCCACATTCTCAGGGAAAAGCTTATACTTTGGTGATATTGGAAAGGCTAGAAACCTAGTTCTTGATCTTGAATTATAAACCACGTTGCTGATCCTTTACAAATCTGCTGTGCAAGCACTGCTCTTCAATCTTCCTTCTGTAACAGGACTGTTAGGGCGTACCTGTGTATTCAGCAGCCCAACAAGTTTATCCACGCTCAAGAGATGCCTCCAATGAAAAGCACTGAAGCATATAATACTGTGGAACTTTAAAACATTTTGTGTATTTATTTTCACATAATTTTATTTCTCTTGTAACTTCTATTGAGGGAACTTTTAAAGTGCAGTAAGTACATTCAGCAAAATATGTGATACGTGTGTGCACTGCATCACATTGTTTAAGTTTTTTAGTTACTACTTTCAACATCACACTGGAAATATTCATAAAACATGGACAGTAGTATGTGCCAATCCTTTATACATTCTGGACTGGCCTACAATTTTTGGGACAGGGTGACTCATGCCAAATTATTTGGGAATTCCCAGCTTATTTAACTTCAACATTTTCTATCACCTATGAGGCCTTACAAAATACAATCAGTAAATCAGATTCTTTTCTCAGTTACACTTGTAAGTTCGTTCTTTAAACTTAACTCTGTGGTCAATAGTCAGCATGCCCTGTATAAATCCAATATATGTTTAGCTAAATCTTTGTCTATATTTGTGTCTACCTGTCAGGTAATATAATTGAGTATTACTCTGTAATAGTCTATGACAGCAAAGTCTGTGAGTCCTACTGTAGTCCCAGCAAATCAAAGTATTTTTGCATTTTTGGAGGCTGCTGATTTACAGGTTCTCTGATTTTGGCGACATTGCCTCCAAAATGAAGTGGCAGAGCCATCCCATTCCACCTGAGGGGAGACTGATTCATGTGAAGATCTGCACCTACCTTCAAAAACTAAACACTGCAAATTGTACCATCCTGGTTGATAAAGAGTCATTGTTAATCATTTGAGCAAAGATCGTGCCTAAATAAATGTGTAATTAACCATGGAACTCAGTGGACCAAGATTATGTACAAAGTACTTACAGTAGGTTTACGTATGCTCAGAGTTTTCCAGGACAAAAAATGCAGTTTATTATAAAACTGTAAATTACAGAAGTCATCTTTCTTTAAAAGAAATAGAGCTAACTCTCATGCCTAAGACAATTTTCTAGCCAGAAGTGTTTTTTTGCAGGAATTAAGTATTGACTACTGTGCTGAGTAGCTGAAATTTTAATTGATTCCTCCATTTTTTTAATTAGACAACATTCCAGTCAGCTATGACTCCACATCAACAAAATCAACTCTTGTCATTTACATAACCCTGGTGAATAAAAAAGAGTTTTAGAAAGAAAATCTATCACATACATCAACAAGCTACCTTTATTATGCATTAACCTTACTGCAAGAGTTTGTTCAATTCATTTTTAAGTACATCTATATATCAATATTAATACAGCTCTGTTTAAAAGACTCATGGAGTTTAACGTCAGGGCATGCCTTCAGATCATCAAGTCTGAAAAAACTCAGTAATTTTGAACATGATCTATAGCTGCAGTCTGAGCTATCTATTATAAACTATTCATTTTTAATTCTAGATGTGAAGTGATGGAGGATCTTCAAAGTCCTGGAATGCACATTGTCAGTGGGAAATTGCCTTCACTGTTAAAAAATATTTGCCTTATTTTTACTTCAGAATAGACTTTTTAATATGGAGGACCTCCAGACAAAATTTTCTGGATTTAAAAAAAAGCCCGCAAATACTTCCATTTCATTGCCTGATACAGTTTTGGATGCTTGATTTCCAGCTTCTGTGACAAAATAAAAAGCACAAGATACTGTCACAGATCTCAGAGCAGGATTTAACACAAAAAGCTCATGTGTTTACCTCTGCTTCAAAGCTTGAACTCACAGTTACTGAGCAAATTGCACCTATGACCTTTCCTTACTACCTTGGTTGCCATGCTCTTGAGTTTCTGGCTATTAGATACCACTTGGCTTAGTAGACAACCACACAATTCTTTGCTAAAGCTGGGTCATAATACCAAGGATCATTTTCTGACCAGATCTGGCTTAACTTCAAACCCCTCAGTCTCCTCCCTTTGGCCATACAGCTTCCTTTATGTTAAATATCACATATTTAGATGAAAATCCTAACTCAAAACCCCTTAAGCAGACTGTGCAAATTTTCAGATTGTGAGACATTTACCTGACTTTCAAGCTAATACCCAGTAAACCAGTTGCCTACAGGTTCTTCCACTTTGTACAGCCCTTTGACCTGGTATGCCAGCCTTTGAAAAAACAATCTTTTCAATTACATGGAAAAAGGGGACAGAATCTAGAGTTGCTGCATTATCTTCTAGGTAGGTTTTTGACAGGTCTTGGCAGTCAGTGTTATACCTTCATTCCTGATGCTTTTATGAACTGTAGTTGGAAAATAAATTTTCCCTAACAATCATTACAAATTAGACTGTGAAATAACACAGAGAAATGTAACAAGGCTTCATATCATAATATTGCTGCCTGACCCACCTCACCTGCCATACTTATAAAACTGTGCTTGTCAATAGTCAGAATATTCCTCTGTAGTAGCTCCCATCTAATACCTGTTTGACGCCAAGATGTCTGTTGTTAACCTCATAAAAAGCTGATCTATGTGACCATATTTATGAAAAAATACCTTCCTAAAACTTCTCAGATCATACAGCTATCTGTTGATGCCTCAACAGTCTAGGGCAGGGATCTTTGGTGTGCACCGTACAGGTTATACTGTAACAGTCAAAGAAGCATAAAGAGATAGAAGACTTAATTTCCAATAAATAGTAACAAACTTAGCCTATACTGGCTGTGATAAAAGGCTATATTTGTTGCCAGATTGGTGTATCCAGAAAAAATAGGTTCTAAATGAGAAACCAAGCCAATCTATGAGAACACTGTCAGAAACAATGAATTATTTTTGGAGGCTGAATGCAATGGGCATGGTTATCTTAAACAGATGAATTTTCTTGTTAGCTTCTAGATTATAGGTTGAGAAAGAAATACTCATGAATGATGCACCAAGATTCTCATTCATAAAAAAACTAATGCGATTTGTCCTTTTAGACTTGTTGTGAGATATATATATTTATATATATGCATTTTATATATATGTATGGGATCATAGTGGAATTAATGGCTGGGGTTACTTGAAACTGGACTGTGTAAGTTGCCATAAATATTCTCTAGCCTGTCTGAACCTTACAAGTTTTGGACTTGGCTGGTTTGTAGCACTGCGTGTTTAGATGGTCCTATTCAGACTTGCCAAAATATATGTTTGCTAGTTGGCAGTGTGTTTTACTTTCTGTCAAAATAGGAGCTCTTATAGAGGTAAGAAAGCACTTTCCTATGTGTTAGAAATCTCTTGAAGATTTTTAGAACTCCTGGGCCTGATTTCCCTTTTGCAAACAATAGAGTTAAACAGGCAGAACTCCATGGCAACGGGTGGAGGAGAGGCAGCTCCATCTGGAGATCTGGAAACATGGATGTGATTGCAATAGCAATGCAAAACTGCTGGACTTAACTGATGTCCAAAAGAAAATGCTGCCAATAATTTCTCAAAATTGATGACTCCATTACCACTTCTATTGTTTTTATATATTCACTGCTATCCCTATCCCTGGAAAGGCTCAAGAAAGCACAAAATGATCAGAATAATCCTAAAGCCAACAGTTCTAGTTCTGATGTACTCACAGAACAAAAATCCATCAAATAACAAAATCCATCTCTGCAATCACCTAAGACCTACACCATTATGGTTTTTTTGTATCTAATGACTTGTTAATGGTATCTGTGTCATTATAATCACACCTATTGATGATTTGGGAATCATCAGTAATGTCTGAGGTTGACAAAATGGCATAACAGGCAATATCTCATTGACTGCATTACAGTAGTTCAGCAGCTTCAAGATCAACATTTGAAAACCATCAAAAATGTTGAGCTTCTAGTCAAATACAGATTATAAAAGGCATGTTTAATCTGGAAATCCATGTGTTGCCATAGATGTGAAGAAGTATCAAAACTGCAAACAAGAAACTTTTTATGATAACTTTGTATTTTCAAACAGGTGCCATTAACACACAAATGCACACTAGCACCTACAGTATTATCTGTCTAAATACAGTTATTGCATTGCTACACTTCTTTGGCTGTTATTAAAGGTACCTTATCCAGCTTCCACAAAATTTCTTGTAGATGTTTATTGTATGACTGAATAAAAATTATTTTAGGAAGTGTGAAACTGTAGTCTATGGTGGTTTTCTTCAGCTGATTATAAAAAAAAAAAAAGCTGATTTATGCTTGAGCATTGACATGCAAACCAGAAAAACAGCATTTCACTACACACTTTCTAACTTCTTATTGTGACAGGTATTGAAATACATCACTGAAAATGCCTCAGATTCCACTGGATGCCTCCTTCTTTCCAAGCATTTGTATCTATAAATAACAATATTGAATTAGCAACATAAATAAAATGGGTGATCTAATGCCACTTTTCATCTCTGGTTTACACCTTTTTCTTACTCTATAAAGTCCTGTAATACTTCCTACTTCAAAATTTCAGACTTCAAAATGGAACTCCACTTATTCTGTGATTAAAATTGTCAAATAAGAAAGTTTTGTCCTCAAGGAACAGCATGCCCACAGAAATAACGGGTGATTTACCTCTTTTTTTACTGTTCAGTTTCTGAGGAGTAGGGAGATTTTAAATGGAAAGGTAACTATAACTCTTAAGTGGCTGTTCATTAGCTGATCATTAGGGTAACTCTTATGGTTTTTATAAGATAAATCATTTGGTGCTGCATTACATTTGATGGGTTTATTACGTCAGCAGAAGTCGTCCAAGTGAGGAGAAGCAAGAAAGTATAGGTTTAAAAGCCTGTCTTGAAAATTCGTCATCATCATTGCCTGAGAATAAGGGCATCTGGAAAGACGTCCCCACAAAAATTATGTGGAAATTGCTTTTACGTAGGTTTGAGTGATTTCTTCATCCAGTCTTATTTATTCTATTCACATTGTGAGATGGAGAAAAAAGTAGTAGTCAGTCTATCTAGCAGCATGTTCTCCCATTATAGGATGACTGCAGTTTCTTTCTGAATTAATGTTCTTGGACATCCTCCACTTTTTGAGTAGCACTGAGGGTAGCTTGAAGACCAAAAGTATCTGAGCTATTTCATGAAGTCATTAAAGAAGCTAGAAATTCAATTTAATCTAGTAATGTACTAGAGCTTCTAATAGAGTTATCAGATGAAAATTTGGTTTCAACTGAGATGAAAAGCTAATTTTCATATATTTACCTGATAATTAATTAGTTGAATTAGAGCATATTATTTTTAAAAATGCATAAACCTAGTCCAACTGACAGAAGCAATACTGAATTTCAGGTAGTGCCATGTTACAGCTATGTAAGGAATGGCTGAGATCCTAACAGGCCAAAGCAAAATAAGCAGTATTATGCATATGAAGAATATACCAACCCTTCTTGAAAAATATTTTAATGATACATGGCAGCATGTTAATTGTTAGGGGACAGGGATTTCATTACTATGACATCCATGAGTAGGTCAGAAGAACAAAAAGCTGGACATGATCAGCAATGTGCACCTGTAGCCCAGAAAGGCAACCGTATCCTGGGCAGTATCAGAAGTGTGGCCAGCAGGTTGAGAGAGGGGATTCCTCTCCTCTACTCTGCTCTTGTGAGACCCCACCTGGAGTACTGTGTCCAGGTCTGTGATCCCCAACATGAGAAGGACATCTATCAGTTGGAGTGAGTCCAGAGGAGGCCACAAAGATGATGAGAGGGCTGCAGCACCTCTCCTATGATGAAAGGCTGAGAGAGTTGGGCTTGTTCAGCCTGGAGAAGAGAAGGCTCCGGGGAGACCTTATATCAGCCTTCTGGTACCTAAATGGGGTCTAAAAGAAAGATGGGGACAAACTTTTGTTGCAATAGGACAAAGGGTAATGGTTTTAAAATAAAGAAGGTACAGTTACACTAGATGTAAGGAAGACATTTTTTACAATGACGCTGGTGAAACATTGGTAGAGCAGCTTACCCAGAGCAGTGGTAGATGCCCCATCCCTGGAAAAATTTAGGACTGGATTGGACAGGGCTCTGAGGAGCAGCCTGGTCTAGTTGAAAATGTCCCTGCTCACTGCAGGAGGGTTGGACTAGATGACCCTTAAAGATCCCTTCCAACCCAAACTATTCTATAATTCTATGACAAGACTAAAGGACAATACTACATGCATAATACATGCAAAATCAATGTGCCACCCTGCTTGCTCTGTGCCTGATCTGCATATATGTATGCTGCAATACTTATTAACACTTATTTCAAGCTGTAATTGGTCAGTGCCCACCTGTGAAGGACACGTTTCAATCGCAGGTGTCATCTCAGATGGTGTTTATATTTGCATAAGGTTCACCTTCAGAAGGCATTTTTTATTTCCAACGACTGAATTCACAGAATGTTTTGAGAAAGTCTGACGTTTAGCCAGTAAATAATTTTTGCTGATCCTGTACATGGTGACTTGAAAAAGATTTTCGTTTAAGCAAGTTCCAGAAAGCATATAATACTTTTGTGAAAACTGAAGATTAATCTACACACCAATGGCACTCTGATTGTTTGATTCACTTTATCTTGTTAATTCCTTGTGTTCTGTAAACCAGATTCTTTCTTGGTGTATGCTACATAGAAATATGCTATATTTCTAATACAGAGCACTGTATATTAGAAAAGCAATATTTAAATTCAGCCACTGAGCTGTAAAAAAAGTTGAAAAAAATCAGTATAATAAATTATTAAATTAAATATTAGTTTTGTTTTTATTCAATTAAATGTTTCTTTCCTTCAGGAAAATTTAAAAAAAAATATATATTTTCAAAGAAAAACAGTAACATTAAAGTAGAAGATTTCCTAGTATTCACAATAACAGTGGGGCTGTGATTGTCCTTTTCCTGTTTCCTGAGAAGCCGACTTGCAGACAGTGTGGAAAACTAGAATTCTGTTCTCTGGAAGAAGACATTCCACAGACATTCTCCAAACACTACAAAAACTCAGTGAATCCTTTTTGCCACTGCTGCATCACACACCTGAACAGTTATTGCCAGTTTGATTCAGATCACTGTTCTCGAGCCAACAGAATGTATTCCATTTGCTTGCCAAAAATGTACTGGTTATGAATACCAAAAAGGTAGAAAATCTCATATTTAATATATGTATGTAAAATAATTACTTTGATAATAATTTTAAGGCAGAATCAGAAAGTAGGACTGACTACCTTGCTCAGTCATTAAGATATTCATGTGCAAAGTGACATTCTTTCTTTTTCTGAGACAGTTTATCTTGTAGAGGCTGAAGTTTTTCTCCTGCATAGAGGAAGATAAATGGATATGACTTTCCTGAAGATAAAGAAAGAATATGCATCTTCAACATCATAGCGAAATGACATACTCCTTCAATACAACAGTACTAGAACTCTTATTGAGAAATAGATATCTGTTAATGTTTTTTCTTCTCTTGACCAAAAAAAAAAAAGTCAATTCAAATTTTGTTTGTTTTCGGGTTTTTGTTGGGGGATTTTTTGTTGTTTGTGTGGGTGGTTTTTGTTTTTTTTTTAATTTATGAATGATTTAACTGTATTGCTGGCAAGCAAACTACTGACAAATAAAGCGATTCCTACCCTGATATAAAGGCAAAACCCCAGCATGCTTCTACTCAGAAAATGGCTTGTAAACTCTGCATTACAAGGCTCTCTATTTATTGTCTCTCAGGAACTGCAGAGAAAGTTTTCATAGGTATTTCCTAAATGTCAGTCCTGGAAACTATGACAGCTGCTTTGATTTCTTTCTGACTTATACATAACACAAGTATTAAGTATTCTGTCAAACCAAGTCTGCTGGGAACACCTTGTCTTCAATTTCTGCCCCTAGTTTAAAAATCTCTAAGGAGGGAAGTATAAAACTGAGTGCAGAATATGGTCCTGCAGCTGAAACTTTGTTCAGATCCACTGATGATGTGGGAGCTAAAACGAAGTATGACTCATTTTTCCCTAGACATTTGGCTCTGCAATGTTTAACTGCAGACCAAAAGCACATTTTTGTCACTAACACATTCAGCTGTAAATTATTCTAAACAGGTATATTAAGTTTTTAAAAAAAACATTATCTGCTTGCTTCAGTATGCAGATTCATAGATCAAATACTGACCTGAAAAAATTTTTTCTGGAAACCTAGTGCCACAAGAAGTAGAATATCAACACAAATATTTTTATTAATGTTTTATAGATCATAAAAGCACCATATTTTTGAGTCATCTGTGTATGCTACCATTTTATATTAAACTTTTTTCCATAAAACTCAAGGGTTCTTTAAGGACTATTATAGTCACAAGTATTATCTTGATCACAGTAATGCTAAGCAAAATATAGAGGCTACATCAGACCCAGATGCAATCCATGAAGAACTTTCTATACAGAGGATAATGGGGAGGCACTGAGGTGCCTACTGTGTTCTAGAACAATGAAAAATGTTGAGAGATGTGACTGACTGACTGATTTCCTTCCTCCCTCCCTCAACACAAAACACAAGAACTAGAGCCTGAAACAAGAAAAAGAGGAGCTAAGAAAAGCAGAAAGGACAAGTTTGCAAGGGGAATATTGAGCTGACCAAAGTAATGGTATGAGAATTAACCAGTAAAGGAGAGCTATTATACCTGACTACATTCAGAAGGATTAGCAGATTGAATAGGTTAGCTGGACCAGAGAGGCAGAGCTAAGTATTGAAACTGAGGTGTACAGAACTCCCATTAAGTATATAGTGGCAAAATGTGCTTTTACAAAAAAATATTTACACACCCCTATGCAGTGAGTATTCAGAAGTGGACCGGCTTAAGGTTTAGTCTGAAAAGCCCTGACATAAGTTGCTGACCTGAAATTATCACCATTTCTCCTTAGAGGATTGCTTTGATACTTGCAGGTCATCTGAACAGTGATTTCCTTTTATGTAAGTCTCACTAGATCTTACTATGGGAAGAATGCTGATTCACAAAAATTCTAGAATCTAAGAAATCTCATGTCATCCTACTTTTTTAATATTTTAAATCAACTGAATAAAATGTGTCATGGACCCAGGATCCATCAAAGTGTACGCATAAGTTTGAAAGCAGATTGACTTCTTTGAAGGTAATCTAAATGCTCTCATGTTTAAATAAAATCACCTGCTGAAGTACTTTGTTTGAGAAAAATCTATTTTGCTTTTCTTTCTTTCGCCTCTTCATTTTCCAGTTTCCCAAAGTTATTAAATTTATCTGCACTATCAACAGTTTTTGAAACAGAGACATAGGAATGGAATTTATCATGCTCTCAATTCCCTACAAGAATTAAACAATACATAATACTTTGCTTTTTTCCAGGAACTTTGTCATTCTGATGTTAACATTAAAACATCTGAATGAATAGACATGCAAGCTAAAATTAATTTGGATGATAAACACATCATCTATCAAAGTTCAAATTTGTATTCAAACTCTTATATGTAAATGATAAACAATTCTTTTGCATATGTTGGAAGTCAAAAGTGTAAAATTCATCTGTTTTCTTAAGGGATTCTGTGCTTTGAACAGATCAGAAGTGGAGAACACTGAATAAAACAGATATTGGAATTTATGATCTCTTCCATCTATTTTTATGCAAATATCAACTCAGCAACCATAAAAAATCTTATAGTTATTTTGTCATTTATGCCAGCTTCAGGAAAATCTGCTTCCACCAAATTTAGTAAAACAAATGAATTGCATTGACAGAAAGTCCTAGAAATACATCCAGCCATCTCTCTCTTTCCTGAGGTCTGATACATCTAGACCATCCCTATCAGTCTAACTTCTTAAATTCTTCTTATTGCAGGGATTCCATAGCTTCCTAGAGAATGTATTTCTATGCTTACTTATCTCTCCACCAGAAAAGAAGTTTTATTAAGATAGAGAATAATCGTTCCTTGCTACAGAGTAAGTTATTATTTCTTGCCCTACTCAAATGGGGATAAGGAATTACTGATGGTTGTCTAGGACTAAAAAAATCTTTATTCTTTCAGCTTTTTCGTATGAATCAAGTTTTCATTCTACTACTCTTCTTGTCAATTTCCACTGGATTTTCTCTGTTTATTGCAGATGAACCATGGTCTGTTCTGGGATAAGGCTGGTAAACCCAGAAACAACCAGATGTGGCAAACCAAGAGGAGACGAGGGAGTTAGGAGGTGTTTGTCAAAGAACAGTTAAGAAGGGTCCTAAACTGCAGGCCACAAGGGAAAAAGAAGAATGAAGATGCAGAGTCTCTAGAGCTGAGCATGCTGTTGGATCTTTAACTAGGGGACGATGATCTGAATTCATCAACTGAAGTTCTGGACTAATTTGTAGATTTTTGTCTTCCCATTCCTTGCTTTCAACATCTGAGAAAGGCAAGGATTCTAGTATGGGAGATGACTGAATCCCTTTGGAAGCGAACTGAAATTCAGGTGGTGACCACCTAAAGTTAAAACTTACCCAAGATCACAAGAAATTTACTGATATGCATATAAAAAACTCAGAAACAAACAAATTAAAAAAACCCAAAACCAGAGAGTGTTTTTTCCTAATATTGCTATCATTACCAAAGATTTATAGGTGAAGCCTTGTTGCATAGTTGCAAAGCACTTTAACGGTGAATCAAACAAAGTGTTACAGGGACTGGACACAAGTCATCAAGTAATTTATGTGAAGGTTTGCATAACTGCAGAAAAGTAAAACCACTAAGAGTTCTTCAAAGCAAATGGAAAGCAGGTTTCTTTCCATATTTAATGTTTATCTTGGCTTTGAAAAACTTTTCAAATGACGTTTTGAATAAAAAACAAACTGAATAAATACCAGAAAGCAGTTCTTCCCAGCTGACCATGCCTGGGTTATGACTGAAATGGCTTTTAACTCTCACGTTTCAATTTAGAAGATCTGAATGGTAACAAACCTCCTGAAAGCCCTGATACTGGTATATTTGAGTTTCCACAATAGTAGAATTCCTAATAGTAGAAATCTATGCAGGATCAGCCCAGGAGTATTCTGGCATGGTGCACAGGGGATTCCCAAACCAGGGGAACCTCAGGGGAAGCGCAGAGAGGTGCCAGGAGCCCTCAGTTTGCACCACATCAGCTGAAGAGACCTGTGCAGGGCAAGGAGTAATAGCAGCCAAGATCACCACACATAAGAAAGAGGCCTGCTTGGCAAACCATATCTCTTGCTATGAAATAGTGACCTGTTTAGTGGGTGAGGGAGAGGCAGTGTATGGTGTCTACCTAGACTTTAGTAAGCCTTTGACACCATTTCCCACAGCATTCTTCTGGAGAGACCATCTGCTAATGGCTTGGATATGTGTACTGTACAATTCACTGGGTAAAAAACTGACCAGGACCAAAGAGTTGTGGTGAATGGAATTAAATCTAGTTGGAGGCCAGTTAAAGTCTTGTTCCCCAGGAATCAGTATGGGGGCCAGTTCTCTTTAAGATCTTTATCAATGACCTGGACAAGGGGATCAATTGCACCCTCAGTAAGTTTGCATATAACGTCAAGTTGTGCAGAAGTGTTGATCTGCCTGAGGGCAGGAAGGCTCTACAGAGGGATCTGGATAGGCTGGATCGATGGGACGAGGCCAACTGTGTGAGGTTCAACAAGGCCAAGTGCCAGGTCTTGCACTTGGCCCACAACAACCGCATGCAACGCTACGGGCTTGGGGTCAAGTAGCTGGAAAGCTGCATGGTGGAAAAGGATCTGGGAGTGTTGGCCAACAGCCAGCTGAATATGAGCCAGCAGTGTGCCCAGGTAGCCAAGAAGGTCAGTGGCATCCTGGCCTGCAGCAGGACCACTGTGGCCAGCAGGACTAGGGCAGGGATTGTCCCCCTGTACTGGGCACTGGTGAGGCTGCACCTCAAATCCTGTGTGCAGTTTTGGGCCCTTTGGGGAGATGTTATCACTCTCTACAACTACCTGAAAGGAGGTTGTAGTGGTGTGGGGGTTGGTCTCTTCTCCCTACTAACAAGTGACAGGATTCTATTCTATATTAGAAGTACCCACGTTTGCTTCTATAATAGAGCTCAGGTTTTATTTAACACGGAATGATTTTATCACAAGTAAAAGGGAAAAATGTCCTATAAATTCATAAAGCTATTTGAGTAAGACCAGGATTTGAAAAACAGCAGTTGCCTGAAGCCATACAAGTTCGCTAGAAGTATGTTAATTCCAGGAAGTATAACACTTTTTAAATCTTAGAATCATAGAATCGTTTACATTGGAAAAGATTTTTAAGATCACCAAGTCCAACCATTAACTTAACACTGCAAAGTCCACCACTGAACTACATTCCTAAGCAGCACATCTACACATTTTTTAAATACCTCCAGGGATGGTAACTCCACCACTTCCCTGGGCAGCCTGACCCAGTGCTTGACAACCCTAAACCTCCCATGATGCATCCTGAATGTATTTACAGGTACTATGAAAATACACTTTGGCCTTACACATCATGAGAAAGTACCTGAAGTTTATTGTATTTTGCATGTGCTGTAGAACTTGTTAAAAAGATAATTTAACATAACTAAGATTTTAAAAAAATCAGTCTTTTCTGTGGGATTTTATCCAACCAAATAATAATGTTCCATGGGTATCTAAGCCCATTTTGGTATTTTTGTACCAAGGATAGCCAAAGTACTGAAATATCTGCAAATTTTTGCTGAAATAAGACACAATAATTCACTTTTCTACATTTTTAAGGGAAATGGGTATAATTATTAGTTGGATCTTAGGATCAGGGTAGAAGATAGTGAATGCAATGATCCATGTCACAGTGAATAGACAGTACCAGTTTGAATATACAAGAACTCATAGATATGATTTTTTTCTTAATAACTGAAAACTTAGTTAACCTCTCTGGCATTTCTTAAAGTCCTTGACACAGTTTATCCACAAAAAAAAAAAAAAAAACCCACCCAAACAAACATACCAGAACCCACACCCACCACCAAAAAAAGAAAAAACCACAAAAAACATGAACTATATGATTATTTAAAGCAGAAAAACCTAGTCTGAAATTGTACATTTGAACCTGGAAGTTAAAGTTCTCAGTCCTTATATTTTTCTATTGTAGTGCTAAAGTACAGTTTCCCCTTGTCATATTTTCTATTCATTTTTTCATGTTATTAGGGTGATGCCAATCTCAGGCATACAAAAAAAAATTTTTAGTAAAAGTGATTTACTTCAATAGATACTTCCTTCGATGTTTAACCTTTTCAAGGCAAATGCACTACCTTGAAACTTAATAAACTATCCTTTTTATCCCTTTATGTTTCTTCTCCAGAATGGATATAATTAGAATTACAGAAGGCAACTTTACAGAAACTTGGATAAATTAACCATGGTCGCATTTTACATTATTATTCTGTAAAGAACAATACATGAACTTTATAACGGAAACCTTCCTAGACTTGTTCAGTTCTGAGTTTTTTATAAAACCTTTTTATGCTGGACATTGTAAATCTTTGTACTAGAGTCTCATGTATTGACTGGTTATGCTTATTAGCTTTCCAAATAGCAAAGTAAACCACATTAACTTCACCTAGTAATGAGAATAATTTAGATTAAATACACCTTATTTCAGACCTCAGGTGAGTGAAGAATATGCACAGTCAGCTCCTATTGCACAGTTGATGAGTGGTAACTCATTAAGATTCAATTACTTTTGACTGTGTGGCAATACCCAGGGAATTTTACCAAGTGGTACGTGGCAGTAACCCTCTGCATACCTCTATAATTTGAAAGTTAGTTTGAAAGACACTAAAAAGATTATACAACAACACTGAGCATAAGGAAGCTTGTAGAAATTATTCAAGCAGTGGAAATTGAATATAACTCTTTTTTCCAAAGAGAATATTTTTAGAGATTCATTAATTATAGGCTGGTCTTTTCGCTTTTCCAGACAGCTGTCTTTAAAAAGATGCACTTGTTACAATGTATAGCATCATATCACAGAGCTCAATGATCTACTGGTACTATCAGTTTGGAAGCAACAGAACACACCACTAATATTTTATGTATTCATCTTTAAAGACATTACCTTATAAAGACAAACGTTTATAATTTCAGTATAAAATCTCATACAATCCACAGAAAACACTGTGGAATCTGGAGAGTGACTAATACATCTAGCTGTCGCTTACCCAAAGCTCAGTTTGAAGCTCGTCAGATTGTCACATTTTTCCAGTGATCTTAAAGGCTCTCATTTATGGTAAATGTGATGGGGTTTGGATGAGGTTGATTGGTTAAGATCTCTGTGTTGTGCCCTTATAGACTTGGTCTAATATGCTTTTGCTTAGAAGGATAACTCCCAGTTGCTAAAGGGGTGGAATAGTCTTATATTAAGTTTTTGTCCATGGTTTTCACATAAAAATATGCAGTTGTGCAATGGTAAAGGGGTTAAAATTGAGGAGAAACTAAGTTACATTTTGATGTGGGGAAAAAAATCAGAATCTTTTCTCCCTGAGCAAGGTTTTTTTTGTTTGGTGTTTTTTCACCCTTGTTCTTGTTCCTATACTGATCCTGAATCTTGTGCATCCAGTAACACTCTCCTAAGTTTTGGGCTCATTATATCTTCCATGTAGACCCTGCTGTACAGCAGATAAGAGTAATTAATTTTTTTTTTTTTTTGGTTGGGTGCTGGCAAGTGGCTTCTAAACTTGATTCAATCAGATCACATTCAGCTCTGACATTCTTTCTGACTTTCACTGCATACTTCATGCCAGACTGAAACTGTAGAGCCAGATAAACTCAGCATAGGTCGTGCTGGGAATTTGAGATGAGTAAGAAGATACTGGTATGTCTGCCAGATTTATGGTCAGGGTTCACTTGAGGGAAATGATTGTATCTCATCCAGAATAGTCCATCTAGACTTCTAACACACTGTGGTTTCATAAATATTCCACATAAAGACAACTCCCAGTGGTTTCCAGTGGAGAAATCCTGTCAACTCATTGCATGCAATGCCACTAAAAATAATGCTATTAAAAATAAATCTATTGTGACAATAAAGTTTCATATCAAGTAAGACTGAAACACACTAGTGCTCAGCATACCGCATTTAAAGGAAAAATTAAATAAAATCAATATTGCATTATTGGACTCATAAACTTCTGACATATGATACATACGTATTCTTTTTAAGGCAAAATGAGACCTAACCTATCTTCCCCTTAATAATAAAGAATGTTTTAATCCAGAAAAAGCACCGGATGGAAATATTCCAGGATTTTTTTCTTGAGAAAACACCACTTCAATAAAGTTTTCTCCCTTCAAGACATGTCCATACATTAAAAATACTTTTGACAAAAAATAAGATTAATAATTTTGTGGTTTGTAGTTTATTTTCCCCATTATTTCAAAATTACTGACATTTATTTTATATTTTATTATATAGCTATTTGCTGTAAATCCACAATCAGAATGAAATCTTTCATATTACAAAAAATATTGTAACTGACTGCAAAATACATGTTTTTCAATATGTGATTGGGAGATGGATTGGTATATATTTTGGTATAGAGCATTTTTTTTTTTTTCTTCTGATACAGAACTCAAAGATCCAGTTTATTTTGTGACTACTCCATAAAAATAGTTAGCAGTACAGACAGAGACACATTAAATATAGGATTCCCTGACTGCAGTAGTTAAGAATCTCAGTCATGGGCTTGTAATGCGCGCACATTTACATCTGAACAAATTATTGTAGGCTCCTTTTCTCGTCAGTGCAGCACTATAGAAAGTTTGTGGAAACAGTTTTTGTGGATACTAAGATGACTCAACTGAAATACCCTAAAATTATCTATTTTTCACCACAGACAGCAAAGAGATCTTAGGAAAACTACGGTCCAAAGAAGATATTTCCATTAATCTAACTGCAAATGTCTATATAGATAAACGTCTATAGCCTGTAGGAAAACTGTTCTACCCTGTGTTTCTAATGTACTGGTCTTTGTGCAAAATCTGTATTAACGATGTGATATCTTAAAGGTGAATTAAATAGGATTTAAGGGGTAAATTAATATAGAAATTTTATTTTTAAAGCATATACTTTAAAAAAATTGATTGAAATATTGCATGATCTAAAGGTATGCATACATGAGAAAAAAATATATATTATGATAGAAACGTGAAAGCATGTAGGAAATATTCAGCCTATATATACGCATACATAAAGGAACTATATCTATATAAATATGGGTTCATATATATAGTGTACATATCTTCATAACAGTTGATCTTTGGCAAATCTGTTTATACTAGCCATTTGTTTTAGTCTGTATGAACTATGCAGCAACTGTTACTCTACCTCTAATAGGATATTTACTGTAGAATAATTACATTCTGAATGTTTATTGAACACATGTATGGGTTTTGGGCTTTTGATGATTCTTTAAGAAAGCTGTATCTTCTACATTTAAGTGAATACTTTTCTAAAATCAGCCATTGGATTTTCATATACATTACTGCCAAGCTCCATATTAGACATATTCAGGCTGTGACTGATTCATCTCTCATTTTTTGCAGATGTAGGGTACTGCTTATTTTCATGTGACAAGGATGTGTTAAAATGGAAAAGACAATACAAGCAGGACAATAATTCCTATATTAGGCATTGATAACTTAGAGCAACTGATCAAATGTTTGTGGTTTTTTTTTTTTCCACAAGACTAGAAATTCTGTTTAATATATTCAGTATCTCATTAATTCTAATACAGTTTATATATATATTGAAAATAGACTATGACAATTGTCCTACTTGCTGTTCAATACCACACTGCACTAAGCTATGGTGTGGGCAGATATAAAAATATCAAACTGTCTAAAAGTGTTTTACCATCCAAAACTGGATAGGAAGGTACGTGTGATATTCATAAGAACTGAAATTCAGCTGATGACATAATGAATAAAATGTAGATTTGTTGTTCTTTACCAACTAAAATCACTTCCTGAACAAACCAGACCGTGATTCCTACAAGTCCAACTTTTCTTATGGCTTTATCAGAAGAAAATAGCTGATCAATTCTATCTACTTTCACTTCACCCATCTTACAACTGCTGTTTTCATACAGTGGAGGAATACAATTTCCAAACCTTGAAGCCCTTTTCCAGTCTTTCGAATCACTATATTCAAGTAGATTCTTTAGAGAGAGAGAATGTGGGTCTGACTGCTAGTATGGTCTGCTTAGTGAAACACCCTTCAGCACAATTGATAATGAGTACTACAGGGAATTGCTTAATTACAGGAGACTCGAATTCAAGAAATAGGTTGGAGAAAAAAATACTGATACAGTATTCCTTGGCATTCCTTAATTTTCCCATTAAGATTTCTTCATCAAATAATATTTCAGTTCTTTTTATTTCCAGTAAAAAACTAGATTCTTCCAAACCAAAAACAAACAATGTACAAAACAAACTTACTTCATCTTATAATAGCTTATAATCAATCTCTTTCTAATAAGGTATTTCAGATGTAAATAAAAATTAAGGTAAGGGAAAGATTTTTTAAAAAATCAAGTAGGATGATCTAATAAGATTTAAAGTTCTAATAAACTAGGAAGCTAGTAAAGTAAGTAAACTGGGTGAAGACACCAGAATAATTAAGTGTGGAGAAGGTTTGTAATTTCTCTAAAGCAAACATGCACAAACAGGCTGGATTTACCACTGTAAGGTGGACAGAACTGAGAGGAGGGCTTCAAGCATAACTACATGAATCATCTCAAGAAGGATATTAGGAGTGAGTAAAGAATGCTACACATGAGAGATCAGGAAGTGCAGTGAAACGATTCATTACAGAGGAATAAAAACTAACGGCAAGTGTTTCTTTAGTCATATGAAACGAGAGCCAGAAAACAAAACAGAAAAGACCATAGATCAAAGTCAGGACTAGTAAAGTTTAAAACACTTTTGATAAGATCTAGTAATAACCTTCTGGTCTCTATGTCCAGTAACAATGCTGCTGTATGATATGGGAGACAAAGAAAGCTGGTTAATAGAAATGAAGATAGAAAACTGATATTAAATGATAAAAAAATCAAACATCTTAAAAGACATGAGCTGGCCCCAGCAAGCAGCTGAGCACCTACAGACACTTGCTCATTCCACCCTCTCAGTGGGCAGGGAGAGAAAATAAGTACAAGAAAGAAAACCTGCAGGTCAAAATAAAGAGAGTGAAATCACCCACCAGTTACTTTCAGAAGCAAAACAGACTTGACTTGTGGAATTTGGGTTAATTTATTGCCGATTAACATAACCTAAACATTTAATTAATAATGCATATATAGGAAAAGAAGGAAGACAAACATTTAAACACTGCAACCCATGCCACCCTTCCCTGTCCCAGTACCAAAATGTTGGCATGTCCTACATATATATAGGGTGTATTTATAGATATATTCACACCAATAAGTCAAAAAAGGTAGATGTTTTTTCTATTGTTTTTCCTATTGCTTTTATTTTTTGTTTCTAATAAACTGAATTTGACATACACTAGAGAGAAAAATTCCAGCAGCTCTTGCCCAGTATCTTCAGCAAAGTCTTGTTTGCAAAAGAAAACCGTTATTTCCTTCAGATCCTTTTATACGTTTGGCCTACAGCATTTTTTTTACACCTAAAATGGCCAAGGGTGAATAGGTCAATCCTTCAAGCTCAGTGACCACATTCAACATCTGAAGAGAAAAGGTCTATTAAAAATTCTTGAAGAAACTGGAGAAATCGTGGAGGTTAGTTGTTAGACAGAAGGGAATTCTATTACATGTTCTCAAGTTCTGCAAACATTAAAGGAGGATCTAATGGCTCCTCTTTTACAGGGAGGCAGCTGAGGTAACCTACACAAGATAGATTTGATGTTTACTTTTGGTAGAATTCAAGCCATGAGACCTGTAAAAAGAATTATGATGTTTCAGCCATTTTAATATCAACACAGTTGGTGTATCTATTACCTCAGTTTGTTTGATGGAAGTTTGAGGGTTTCTGTTACGAACTTCATATTTCAAACATTGGGTGAGCATGTATCAACTGTGTATTTTCCCCATCTGTGTATTTTCATTAGCTAGAGAAAGAGAAGTCTGGTTTCTGGTTCACCTACTGAAGAAACAAGATTTAACTAATAGGAAATGCTGCTAAATGGAAACATGGAGGAACTAATTTTTTTGTAAATGTGTGGATTTAATTTTAATCCCTCTCAGAGACTCTGATTAGAACTATGAATTTATCACGTCTTCCTTTTTTGTGTCATGTCATAACACTTCTAACATGATCTGACAAATGCTCTGAAATGTATATGTCTCAGCAGAGCACTTGGTTTCAAGAAAGGGCTGTGCTGAAGGATTTATCAAAACTGGTTAAATAAAATTATTCCATTTTTACTTCAAGATAACTTATGTAAGAAGAAACATTTGTCTCCAAATATGAATTTATAAAGATAGTTGTATAAATCAATTAATGTACTTAATTATTTATTTCATGAAGGAAGATTTAAGAAAAAAAGGGCTTACTTAAAAGCAAATCCCTTGAGTTATTCAGATGTCTCCTACAGAAATCAGTCACCTACATTTAAACATTAAATTTAGCATGATAACATGAACAGTGTGAACTGGACAGAAAAATTTAACCTTTAAGAAAGTCAATGACCCAGATGTCATCTAGACAGTAAGTCAAGTAAGCAGGGAGAATCAGAGGTCCTCATGCATTGTATCAACAGGACTTGTGTAATGCACATAAAGTAACTTTAAATTATGAGTGTAGTTTGGAAGACCACATTTTAACCTATGCTCAATAAAGTGGATTTGTCTTAAATTGAAATTTATTATTTTGTATTGTATGACGTATTGTTAATAATACAAAAAAAATTAGTTTGAAGGTCATATTATGATCCAAATCTTCATGTTCATAAAACATTCTTGAAATTCTAAATCCAACCTCTTGTTTTAATCATATTGCAGGAATCTTACTAAATAAAAGTGCTATTTAATTTATTCTTGTTGCATTTTGTTTGGATTGGGAGGAAATGTTTCATGAAATTAATTTACTCAATAAAAGCAACATTATAAACTCACAGGATGTAAGGTCAATAAATACAGGGAAGATTTTGTTCTTGCCATCAATCATCTGGTCAACCTTCATATGACAAACCCACAACTTTTTATTTACCTGTTTTCCCATTTCCCACTTCATAATGTCTTTAAGTACAGTCTTCCTTTTCAGTTCATTGTAAGAAAAAGTATGCCAATTCTTTTTGCAGATTGTGTATATGTTGTTATAACATCTTGTTCAGTGACCTTGAGAAACAAGGTCCTGACTGGCCAATATCCTTATGCTTCTGTTTGAATCTCTGTGCTCTCCCCCTTTTCACTAGTGCATCCAACACATACTACAAGGAGCAATCAGTCTTTGGTACCAAAGTAGATGATCTGAGACCTTCTGATTTTCTCTAGTTGGGTAAACGTATTAAAAACATTATTTGCTGTATCAAATCATTAGGCTAACATTTTTGAAATAGAAAATTAACTAATTATATCATATTTTATAGTTCACTTGTTCACTTCATGAGTGACAACAAAATCTGACTTCACAGGAACAGTAATTATGTTCACTGTTCTTTCTTTTTAGATTTCCTACATACTGAGCCTATGAAATTTGGTATTTTGTACTGTCTTCAATGAAGTGCAGTTCAATGCAACAAGGGTACAATTCTTTGCATACTTTTCAGCAACTAGTTCTTTTGAATTCATAAAATAATAATAAAAAAACCCAGCTTAGTGAAGGCAAAGAAATCAAGCCAAGGACTGTTAGTAATAGTGGAGTGAATTGGATTCTGCCATTTTTACTCATACAAAGTGTAATTTTTCTTAACTAATTAAACTGAAACTAAAGATTCTTTTCTACCCAGATTGCTCTCCACATGAAGAAAGCAGACTGAGTACAGCCCTGGACAGAATGACTGTTCACTGATGACATCAGTCACTGGTACATCCCTTCAGACTTGGTTGGGATTACACAGGGAAGGGAGAGTTTCCCTTCATGACTTACATTTATAATCTGGCCCAGTTCCATTTTGACTAAGCAAATGCAGTCACTGTGTATTAATGAGGCCTAAAATGTCCTAGGATCATTATTCATGAAGTGTATGCAAGACGCTTAGAAACAACTAATCACGACTAATTTTCAGTGGATTGCTCAATGTGAGCTCAGTGACCCAACTCTTTTGCTCTTTACATTCAGCTGCATATGGTTTACCTCAGATAAATTCCCTTCTTTGATTATGCTGTTACTACTGTTTACTTGCTGGTGTTGCCACGGATCTCTCTCCTGACATTTTTCCCACTGTGATTTAGGCCCAGCCAGCAACTAAGCACCATGCAGCTGCTCACTCAGTTCTTCCTGGTGGCATGTGTAGGGGAAAATACAAGGAAAGGCTCATGGATCAAGACAAGGACAGGGAGGGATCACTCAGCCATTACGGTCACGGGCAAAACAGATTGGACTTGGGGGAAAAAACAGCTTGGTACCCATCAAATCAGAGTAGGATAATGAGACATAACACCAGATCTTAAAAACCTGCCCACTCTTCCCTGCTACCAAAACCCTGCCACAGAAACCCAATACATTTCCTGAGCATAAAGCAGTACTTTGAGTGTGGAACAAAAAGACATTGCAACTTCCATGTCTAGGCTTTGTTGGTTTGAGTAGGACATAGGTCACCTCACAGCTCTAGCAGACCTTGTTTCTGGTGTCTACCAGATGCATCTGTGAAAACCAAGCAGGTGAATTGCTGCAGGAGAAGGTCAGAAAAAAGTCAGAAACTCAGTTCAATACTATAGCAATGGTAAAAGTATATAGATAAAAATAAAGCTTATTAGTCTTAGCACAGACACCTGTAATATGTGTATTTCAGTCTCACTTAAATCGTCAAAGTAAAGTTTAAATAAGATTTGAATAATCCTTTTCTCTCTAAGTAGTTCTCTGAATGGAGGAAACCTTTCTGCTGCATGTAACGAAGTAGTGTAAACTGAGTAACAACACCCAATATCCAGCATCTAAGTCCAGCTAATATTCCTGCTATATTTTACTGATGGAAAATAGAAACCTTTTTTCCTCTCAGTCTCTTGTAACAGATACAGTTGTTCAAAGTGCAGCTTGTTAAAGCAAACATTTCCTAGTTGTTCTTTGATTTATACAAGTTTCTCAGCCATTACAAATAATAAATATAAAAGGAGAATAGTGTGAAAGTTGATGTAAACATACAGCTTATGAGTGCTGCTTTTATGAATTTTTATTTTTTACACATTTTGAAGATGGCCATTAAGGAAAACACATCTATCAGTGTTGAAAATGCTACATTTCGCAATTATATTTCTACATATGCAGATAATTAAGCTGTTTGGTCCAGAACTGATTAAAAAAAATTGGTCATGTAATCTTTCAAACAAAACATGTTGAAACAATTTGATGGGTTTCAGTGCAGCATCCACATCTTGTTTTGAATTCGTGAACAGTAGGTTGAGTTAGGCTTGGCCTAATTCAGGTACAAACAATAAGCCAAGTCCTAAGTGACATGCCTGGTTTACAGTGATAAAGTGATTTTTTGGAATTACAAAATATTTTCCAGACCTAATGTTGGAGGTATTTATGTTGCTTCCTCAGCAGGTCAGTGTTGGAGTCCCGATCTTAAGGTCAGTGCTTTCGTAGTCACTGCTAACCATTTGAACATAATTTTCTTGGTTTGAATTTTTCCAGATTGTTTCGATCAAGATAAATCCTTACGGTATTTTCCTTGTCAGATTATTCCTTCACCTAGCCCAATCATCTGTTTCCAGAAATATTCTGGAAGATTTCTGCAACTTAATAATTAGTAGAAAAAAAGACAATAGCATGTCTTTCATCTTAATAATTCTTTTGTATTTACAAGGGAAAAGATGAAATATTTTCTCTCCTATGAATAGAGGAGCAGTTTGCAAACATTTAATAACTCTTCTGGATAACTGGATTGCATAACTGAAGTACATTAAAACTGTTGCAAACAGTTCTATGCACAGTCAAGCATTGTTGACCAGAGCAGATGAATCATTAATGACCTAAGAAATAGAGAAACAAACATAAGTGCAACCAGCTGGTAACAGATTCCTGGATGATATACAGTTTCTACTGAGTCTTTGGGTTTGTTTTGCAGGTATAATCCACTCACATTGTAACATATTGCAAAGGTGACAAGTATCACTGGTACCTTGGTATCTGACTCAGATAGCATGCTTAAAGGTCTGTATTATGTACAGCAAGTTATGTTGGATGCTCTCACTATTTTATACAAAGCCAACAATGTTGCTAACTTTAAAGAATCACAGAATCAGAATCACAGAATCAATAAGGTTAGAAAAGACGTATAAGATGATCCAGTCCAACCATCAAGCCAACACTACCATCCCCACATGTTCCTTGAACACCTCCAGGGATGCTGACGGTGACTCCACCACTTCCCTGGGCAGCCTGTTCCAATGCCTGAGCACTCTTTCAGTAAAGAAGTTTTTCCTAATGTATAATCTAAAGCTCCCCTGACGCAACTTGAAGCTATTTCCTCTTGTCCTATCACCAGTTACCCCAGAGAACAGACCAGCACCTGCCTCCCTACAACCTGTAGAGAGCAATCAGGTCTCCCCTCAGCCTCCTTTTCTTCAGGCTAAACAACCCCAGCTCCCTCAGCTTCTCCTCATAAGACTTGTTCTCCACACCCTTCCCCAGCTTTGTCACCCTTCTCCCCTGCTCTGGACACCCTCCAGCATCTCTATGTCCTTGTAGCGAGGGGCCCAAAACTGAACACAGTACTCGAGATGCGACCTCACCAGTGCCCAGTACAGGGGCACAATCACTTCTCTGCTCCTGCTGAGCAAACTGTTCCTGATAAAGGCCAGGATGCTGTTGGCCACCTTGGCCACCTGGGCACACTGCTGGTTCATATTCAGCACCCCAAGGTCTTCTCTGCCTGACAGCTTTCCATCCCCAAGCCTGTAGCACTGCCTGGGGTTGTTGTGACCTAAATGCAGGACCTGGCACTTGTCCTTGTTGAACCTCATACAACTGACCTCAGCCCATAGATCCAGCCTGACCGGATACCTCTGCAGGGCTCTCCTACCCTCAAGCAGATTCAACCCAACTTGGTGTCATCTGCAAACATACTGAGGGAGCACTCAATCCCCTCATCCAGATAATTGACAAATATGTTAAACAAGACCATCCCCAACACTGAGCCTTGGGGGACATCACTTGTGATGGGCCAGACTTAACTCTGTTTACCACAACCCTCTGTGCTCTGCCCTCCAGCCAGTTTTTAACCCAGCAAAGAGTACATCTGTCTAAGCCATGAGCCACCAGCTTATTTGTAAACACCTCATCAAACAAAGCACTTCCCCTAGTAGGTTCACTCACCAGCTGTCAGGAATTTGTCTTCCACGCACTCCAGGAACCTCCTAGACGGTTTCTTCTTTGCTGTGTTGTACTTCCAGTCGACGTCTGGTAAGCTGAAGTCCCCCATGAGAACAAGGGTTAGCGATCGTGAGACTTCTGCCAGCCACTTGCAGAATGCTTCTCTGTCTCCTCATCCTGGTTGGGTGGTCTGTAACAACAGGATGTCTGCCATGTTGGCCTTCCCATTTATCCTTACCCACAAGCACTCAACCTTATCATCCTCATCTTTGAGCTCTACACAGTCAAGACATTCCCTAACATACAAGGCCACCCCACTTCCTTTCCTTCCTTGCCTGTCCCTTCTGAAGAGCTTGCAGTCATCAGCTCCAACATTCCAGTCATGAGTGTCATCCCACCATGTTTCTGTGATGACAACCACGTCATCGCTATCCTGCTGCACCATGGCTTCCACCTTTTCCTGTTTGTTGCCCATAGTGTGTCCATTGGTGTACATGCACCTGAGGTGGGCTATTGACTGAGGTTCCAAATCTGGCCTTCTGTTCCTAGGCTCATCTCTAGAGAGCTAGGTTTTATCCATTGCCACCTTCAAACCTAGTTTAAAGGCCTCTCAATGAGCCAGAATCCTTTTGCCGCTTTGAGAAAGCCGGACTCCATCCATCATGAACAGGCCCAGCACCACGTAAACCTCCCCATGATTAAAGAAACCAAAATTCCATCATTTGCACCAGATTCTGAGCCACGTGTTCATCAGGTGCATTTTCTTGTTCCTTTCTGTATTCTTTCCTGCCACTGAATCGTCCCAGGCTCCTGAAACCCCTTTTGATTGCTTTTAGGCTTCTTTCAACAACCTCATCACTGCCCATGTGCATGACCAGAAGTGGGTAATAATCTGAGGTCTGCACCAGACTACGGAGATTCCTAGTGATGATTTTGTCACAAAATACAACCATCACATCACTGACACATTCAGGTGTCTCTCTAGCAGGGATGCCTAGAGTATGCACGATGGACGTTCAAGCCTCTCCTTCACTCTCA
>NW_010223537.1:0-33333 GCF_000690775.1 Eurypyga helias | reverse complement strand
GGGGGGCGGAAAGAAAGTTAATCTCCGTGTTGTGTCTTTTGATAGTTAACACAAGATTCCCAAAAAGTTGCCAAAAATGCTGATTTATTTCCGTTTCAAACAAACAAAACAACCCCCAACAACTGCTAACACATGCAGACCATAAACTCCAATGAAAAGCATGCTGGAATAAAATCTAAGCCGTTCCCAGACTAGACAAGACCTAATTATTTTCCCCTACAACATCACATACTATCAGCACATTTGGATTATTCTGCATCCAGGTTCCTTGGTGGGACTGTAAATGGTGAAAAATAAAACAAATGAAAAAAAAATACAGGGTAATGATGTGAGAGATGAGGAAAAGACACTGAAGACTTCTATAACAGGGTGGAAGGGGAAACAGATGTGACATCCAGAGTCAATTACACGATGCAAATCCAAAGCAATTACAGGAAGAAAAGGAGTGGGGCATTCCTTCTTTCTTTTTTAAGCATCTGCGTAATAAGGTCCTGACCTGCTGGTGGCATTACAACTAGTAACTTCAAAGATGTAGGGAAGTTTTCATCCACTGCCAGCCCCGCAAACACAACTCTCAAACCAACCTGGGATATTCACGGTCACAGGAAAGCGTTAAGCTCTAGAGTTTAACTAGAATTGCCAAAATTTCAGAAGAGTAATTACAACATTTGTAGTCATTCAGACACTGAACTGTGCCCGGACAGGTGACAATTTATAGCCCTGATGGCCCAAGATTGCCATCAGCTCCCACTGCAGGCAGGCTGTGCCAGGGCTGTTAACCACCTGGACACCTATTACCTGCTGCTGGAGGTAATTGGAGAGGAGACTTGTCACCGACAATTAAAATGACTGCATCTTAAGAAGTCACCATCTGTCATTTATCAGGTGGTGACAACTGAGAGTGGGCATTTTCCAGCTTACCCCAGCTGGGAAACAAATCAGAATGAAAACTGGAGTCACTATTAGATGCAGCACTAGTCAGGCATGAAAATTCCTGTATTCTTGGGAAGAAAATGGTTAAAAATCTATTTTAACATCAAAAGTAGAAAACGCTACAAAAATAGGAAATCAACTGCTCCACGTTCTCTAACAAATCAGTACAAAAACCCCAAACAGCAGCACTCTGAAAGCACTAAAAGTACAGCTCTTGATAACTCCAACAGTTTCATGGACTCTAACTAACAATTAGGGAAACACAGTGTTTCCCACTGCGTGTCTAACTACTTTTTCCCTTTTCAATTCTCCCTTACCTTGTTAACTATTAGACACAGAAACACATAACAAAGTAAATATTACTAAATAAATACTGCCTTAATATAGTCACACTGAGAGAAACTAATTCTCTCTGTATAACAAACCATTACAAAGTTAAAGATACTGTAATTTCCTCAAGAACCACCAATCAGAGGTCCTGGAAAGAAGGTGGGCCCTAGCCAGTGTAACACATTATGGAATTTACTGCTCACAGAAATTAAGATTTTTCAACCTGTCAATTCAGGCCCTAATGCTGCAATGTAATACAATTACTGGTGCAGAAACAGGCAGCAACAGAGCCAAATAACTGCATTTTTACAAATCTCGTCCAAGAGTTTTACACAGGATAATGAATCACAAAAGCATTTTTTTTTTTTACTTCTGATACTGTTATTGTCAACTTATTAATTGTGCATAAGTGTTAATGGAGCAAGACTCACTTACATGCATGAATAATTTAATATGCCTAAATACCTTACAAAAGATGCCTTACAATCTACATTAGAAAAGTCAGTTACTAATTCATGATACAAATCCAGCACCCAATATCATCCTTTTAATTTCTCTACCACTGCAAATACACACTGTAACTTGAACCCCCTTTTTTTTGGCCACGTGGCTGACTATTGTGAATTCTTGCCTTACTCGATTGCCTATTTCTTTGAACCCTTTTAAAAAACTGCAATCAAAGTTTTCTTCAAGTACTGAATAAAAGTCCAATCACCTTTGCAAAAACGTCTTTGCTAACAGCGCTGATTCCCTGACTTTGGCTGAAAGTTAAGCATCATACACAATTCAAAAGTCCAATACACTACTTATGTTAATAAATTAGATTAAAAGGGAAAGGTATGACTGTGTACTATTAAGAGTAAATATTTTTTCTCTGTTACTTCTAGCATTTAGTTAAATTGTAACAGGCTGATAAGATTTCAAGATAAAAAAAAAAAAAAGAGAGAGAAACAAGCCAATTTACCAGTTCTGGTAAAACTGCCAGTTTCTGCCCATGGTATTGCTGATTTGACCAAGTGTCCGGTAACAAGGCTACCCTGTACTGCAATTATAACTAGTATCACTCCTACGAGTTCACACACTTAAGCTGTTGTTAGCAGCAAAAAATTATCATCGTTATACTTCAGTCCCGCAAAGAAAAGCCCTTACTGAAGATTTTAACTCATTCTACAGAAATGTATTTAGCCTCTCCCTTGCTTCTCCCCTCTACCCAATTCACTGTTAAGGTAATCTTCTTTCGGAGGTTAAACAGATTAACAACAGAGATTCAATCAGCACTTCAAAGAGAAAAGACATTCAGAAGTTAGTAGACAAAATTTTAAAAGCTCTACTTTAATAACTGCATATCCACAAAACAAAATTAGGGAGGCAAACTCCTTATCTTTTTAAAGTCAAAGACATGTGTGGTAGTCACTATAAAATATTGTATATGCATTTATGAGGAGGAATTAGAGGAATGAGAGGAGAAAATATCACATAAGCCAAGAGTTAAGTAGCAAACATGATTGCCCACCCTATGGGTGGAAAAACCCAACGACTTACTACTGTTTAGTCTTATAATAAATTACTGGATAAAGGAAAAAAAAACCCCAACCCTAAGCAGCTGGTATGCAATGTTGGATTTGATTATTCCGGTACTGCATTTGTTATAAAAAAATGTAACTGAAATAACTACAACTATTTTTATCACCCTTTGTCTGACCAGCAACAAAATGTTAAGGAATATATTTGTCATAAAATTCATGGCTCTCAGAGGCTCTGCACTCTTTTTAGACACAGAAACAGATGAGAAGTTCGTGCTTGCTCTGCAGCAGTCCATCTATTCAAAGAAATGCCGGCCCAAGGTATGCTATTCACAAGCCATTGATTTCCCATTAGTTAAGTCATTATTTTGGAACAGACTCGTGTCTGAAGCAAACTACTTGAATAACTTCAGCAGTCTGTTCTTTCTTTGAAACAAACTCTCCTGTTGGTTCTGATCAATGTGCCCATGTGTTTGGTGGGCAGGTTAGGAGTCAGCTTGCTGGAGATCTATCAGGAAACCATGTTTGGGAAGGCATGGACTAAAAGCACGGATGTCTTGTTCTGCTTTCTAAGTGAAAACAATCCCATATTAGAGTATTTTCAAGAAAAAACAGAAGCTAAAATGATTACTGGAAAAACGGCTGAAGGTTAGCAGGATGTCCACAAAAATCAATAGAAGAATGAGAGTGCTGCAGGAAGCAGGCACCAAAAGAGATTTTAGTGACATCTAATTTCACCTAGGCTTTTTGGAGAAGTCATACAAAAGGGAAAAGTTCACTGTGGTTCAATACTCTACAAACACCTCAAACAATGACAGAGGACACTTAATAACCCCTCCGTCAAACAAGAGAGCTCCAAGAAAGTCAATGCTGCCCTCTTACCTTCCCAACTCAGTTGAAGCAGAGTGCCAGATCACAAGGAAGCCTTTGTCCAACAACAATCAAACAGCTTGGCCAGTAAAGGCTCTGTGGTTTTTGATTCTGCTTTCCTTTCAGAAGGATGACCTACCCGCCCAAGAAAAATTAATTTTTCCTCAAAAGCCCTCATATCCTAAGACAAGATAAACAGTTCATTCGGGGTGGCTGCAGCCTTGCCCATCCAGCCTGGAGAAGTGAGTGTCATGAGTGAATCACTTGTTCACCCGATGGGTCTTTGCTCTTTCCAGTTGATAGTTACAGAAGTCATCTACCCACAGATTCCTTGGGACGTAAGGTTCTTGGGAGTGCTTCAAGTGCTTCACTGGTGTGAAGGAAGATGCTGGAACTTTCTTTGAAAGAGGTTATTTTAACGCAGGTGGATAAACTTGACAATCTGTCACAGCTAGCTGCCTCAGACCAGCAATCCGCAGATGCCTCTGAACTCCGTATTTGTTTCCTCCCCTCACACTCTACCCATGGGCATCAAGATTTTGAGGTCCAGAGATTAGGCCCTGAAACCCCAAAAGACCAAAAGCTGTGAGAGTCTCATGTTTGTTTCACTTCCTGTCACTGATTTGGTAGCAAAGCAACAAGAAAGAGTGAGGAGTTCCCTCCTGGGGCCCACTGGAGGTACTCTTCTGACCAAAGACCGACCACTTCCCCAGACGCCTCCTGGAGACTTCATGACGACGTAAGGCTGTGAGCGACAGCCGCACGGAGCCGTTCTGGCCTGTCTCAAAGGGAAAGACACTTCTGGGGAGCTGTTCTCTTTGCAACCTCCGGACTAAACTGGGTACTAAAACCTTACACAAACTAAATGGTAGAGGTAGGGCAAAAGAAAAATCACTAAGGGGAAGGGTGTGTTGCAACATTTCTTTTTACCATTCCTGTTGGTTACTGAAATTGCCCAGTCAAAAAGAGCACCTAAGTAATTTTTCATTATGAAGAAAGAGTCAGATTATAAGAACGAGCAAGTGAAATCTCTTTCCAGAAGGATAAAGCAAAACTGAAAATATCCTCCTTAGGAAAGAAAAAAAAAAAACAAACACAAACCAAAAAACACACCCACAACCAAAAAGAGAAAAACCCAAAACCAACCACCCAGTACTAATTTACTAACATATTTTTATTTGAGATTCACAGATTGCTAATAAAAAGATGAAAAGTACATTGACAGTCTCCCCTGCTACTGTATCTTCACTTCTCAGTTAGGAAAATAATAAAATTGTTTCTGTCAAGAAAAGAAGCACCTTCACTTCTCAAACGTGCAACACCTTCAAAAAAATCCTCTTCGATTTTAACGAAAGCCGTGATTTAAAGTTATTAAAATTTCATGCAGCAATGAAGACAGGGTATTCTGCGGAAAGTTTGCTAATGGATCCATTAGCTGACAGCTGACTATTTGCTCAAACAAGTGCAGAGCAGACTCCGTACGTCACCGGAGACACACAACCCAATACCAGCTTTTTATATACTAGACGAATGACAGAGCATCCGGCAAGCAGGTGGTTTCAGCTGATAGTATTGAAAATTCATTTATTATAAGTGACATATACTGAAAGGAATAAAGACAACCAGAAAAGAGGCTAACAACTCCTTTGGACGACACTGTAACATCCAACTAATTCAGTTCATCTTTAAGAAGTCACTGCTTTGGTATGAAAATACGAGTGATATTGGTTTTGTCTACAAAACAACTCACCATGTTTGTAAAGGAAAATACACTGGAAAACGACTGTGTTCTTTGCAGTGTATAAGGGTTTTTAAAAATTATGCGTGATAAAAATGGCAATATTTCTCTCTTATGAGCGGTCGTAAACTGCCAAGTTCGCTTATCTTACTATGAACTACCCATGACATTTCGAAGAATGATGTTCTACTGGATTCAGCTTTATAATTAGCAATAACATTAAGTGTAACAAGACCTTAGAGAGCCTGTATCATTATGCACTTAAAGTGCAACTGATATAACCTTGTAATTAACGTCCTAATAAGGAGTGAAAAGTGAAGACAAAGGAAGAAGCATAAAAAAAAAAAAAGACACTGAAGCAAGATTTAGGTTACTAGAATGTCAATGTTTACTGCACATCTACATGCATTTCTATCCAGAAAAATAACTATGAAGTATCACTATTAGACCTTAGGTTGCCTGTATAATAAGAAGATATTTAAAAGTAAAGAAACATCCTCTTTACTACTGACTAATGCAATCTCCACGTTTTTTTATCCCAGTGTTTCCACAGACAAAATCCTGCTTTCAACATGACCACGTAAACATATTCAAGGAAAAAATCTGGGGCTGCTGAGTAATGCTTTTGATTTCATAGAAGGAGAACAAACCCCAGCTTGTTTGCTAACGAAGCTACAGCGAGCAAAACCAGCACAGCAAAGAGAGGACACTGCACAAAGAGAAAACAAACAATGAGTATAAAATTGCTTTTCTAGTTGGGTAATATTACATATTTCTGTTCTAGCTCATGCTTTTTGAAGAAGTCATATTTTAAATTTGCATTAAATTAACAACTGAGACTGATCCTAATACTGGAGGAACCACTTACCTGGCAGACAAGATCACTACAACAACTGTGCTCCGAAGGAATACCAGATCTCAAAACACTACCTGGAAAATTAAGATAAGCTAAAATTGCAATTAAAAAAAAAAAAAAAAAAAAAGAGTAAGGTCCTTCAATCCTTCATGTACTACCATGATTTCCTGACCTTTTTTTGGAATGGAAGACAAGAAGTTAGATGGAACCATGCTTCCTGTGATGCTTGAATAGCTTAGACATGGGAGACTTGCTCAGATGTATCAGTTGGACACAGTATCGATGAAGGCTGTGCATTTCCAGTCCTCCAATTTAAATGGTCTCAGACAAAGGCTTCTCTACTGAAGAAACACCAACTGTCTCTGTTGCAACTAACAGGTAGGAGACGGAGCTGCCCCAGCAGGCAGTACAACCCTCGTTCCAATCCACACCAGGCCCCACCATCCAACTGCAAGGCCCCATTGGACGCCAGATTAAATTTGAAGGAAAAATTAAATACCGCAACAAGTTCTAACCAATGAAGTGTAATCGAGTATTATCAGTGAGACAAAGTCAGGAGAGACATGAGCACTCAGTTCTCCCTCCCAGTCACATCCTCCTTTTGCCTGGACCTACCACGTAGGATCTCCTCCCACTCACTGTGCATTGGATAGCTGAATCTGTAGAGGTACCCTTTCATTTTTAAAGACAGGCAAAGGCTGCAGGAGCATCCTGGACACAACGATCATGTCACAGATGACGCATGGCGGCTCTGCAAATATACACTCATAAAATTGTGTTTGTTTATAACCAGAGTTTCACCTACGCTATCTCCGATAGTGTAGCTTTCCTTTGACCCGATCTTGTATGAGTGCATAGCAAGAAAAGGTGGATTTCCCAATATGACCAGTAAGTGGTCAGGAAAGACAGACCAGAGGTGGAAGAAAGCAAGCCTGCTGCAATTTTGAAGACTTTTCTAATCAGAGAAGATCTAGTTCAGTATCCTGTCCTCAACAGTGGCCTTTGCCTCTAACCAGGAGCTCTTCCCCTACCATGGGCCCAGGCATGGACTCCAACAAGGAATAAGGTTGTCTCTGTAGAATAAGTAAGCAGCAGGAGATGCCATGGAAGATGAGAGCAGCAGGATGAGCAGAGACTGCTCTAACCTCTACTAGTCTTCAGCTCAGAAAGTCCACAGTCAAGCGGAGACTAAGGACTCAGCTCCATGAGAAAAGTCCTACAGGAGTGACGTAGCTTATGAATTTAAACTAATGTAGTCATGTTGATGTAACATCCGCACAGGATTTGCATTCAGTATGTCTTTAATTTAATTGTTTTATGCTGCCTGGTTTAAGTCAGAATAATTATATCCAAGAAAATAAAAATAGTTATTACTATAGTGATATAGATTCCAACATCATAACTTTCTGTTCCAGACATGGCTTCTGAAAACCCACAGGAGGTGTGTGGCAGCCAAGACCTGGACTGAGATCTTCCAAGTGCAACAGCAGCAGCCTGACTTGGAGGCTGATACACCTGAGCAAGGCTTCCTCGTCAAAGCTGTTCAAGCATCTGAAGAGCACACTTCCACCACCATCCTCCTTGCCTTCCAGTTGCTCAAACGAGCAATCTTCACTTCAGCTGGAAGCTGCCTACCTTGTACACAAGGCAACAGAAAACACAAAAGAAAGCTGATGCTGGGTGGAAAACAAACCAAACAAAAAAAGATCCCCAACACTCCCAACCCACCTGTGGCAGGCACAGAGCCTAGCTGGGGGTATCCGACCGACAGCCAGCGTGAGGGAGCTGCTTCTAACTGGTCTAATTCAAATGTTTAAAGTTAATTTTTAAAAACCTACCAATTGCTAAATAGATCTTCTGGTTTAAAAACTTTGTTTTCAGGATTTATTCTTAATTTTCAGTGAAGTCATCATACTGGTCATATCGTGAAAGAATGAAAAGCAATTTGTGCTTTTTGTACATCCAACACAAAAATTGCTGACAAAACTAAGGCAGATGATGCAAAATGGGTACACAACACTGACAGATTAGTTTTCTTTATTTCAGCAGGCAAGATCACGAGAGAGATTAACTAAAAAATCAGAATTGCAAAAGCAGTTTTATGTGCTGAAATACATAATACATATGCACAAGACTATTTTTAAAATTCAGAGTTACAATGTCTAGCCGTGCAATTTTGAGTCTTTACCACATGACAACATTTTCTCTGACAACAGATGACACCACAGACAAAATAACCAATATATTGTCTAGACAGCATTACTCCTGCTCCATTGTCTTGAACATTTAAGTACGCAGTCAATAAATAAGCGCAAGCAGAAAAGGACAATGCAGTTTTTCTCAGTGTAACAGCTATTTTTATTAATTTGTAAATAATCACAATTACCTTAAAAATTAGAATTCTGATATATTCAAGAAGTCTGGCCAAAAGATTGTTTAAGATTAAAGTAAGATGCATGTCATACCTTGTGAAAGCTATCTAGCCCATTTCAGACAGGACTTAGGAACCAATTTGTAACTAGAAAGATAGTTTTCATCAAATCCTATTTGGAAAACAACAAAAAGTATGCCTGATATCACAGAACATTTCAACCATTCTGTTTAAGTATATTATTTCCAAAATAAGATCCCCCCAAAAGTTATTTAAAAGGCAACATTTCAGTATTGTTTACTAACATAAACTAACATTCTGTTTTCTTCAGGAATCATGCAAAACGCCTTCCCAATGGACATCTGTGTCACAAAAAAAGTGAAGTAAAATTTACACGGTGGAAGAACAATTTGCAGCATTTTTGTTTTGAAAAATTCTATGAAAATTTAAGAAGCCATTTCTTCAAAGTTCAACTATGAACTACATACAACAACAAAAAAAATCAATGACAACATTTGCAAGCTCACAGAAATTCAAAGATACCCCAATTCATATGAATCTATAGTATTTTTCATCTTCGCAGCTGGACATGCAGCTGAAGTAGAAATAACATTTCAAGATGACAGAGATATTCAGTATCAGCAAGAATCCAGCTGAAGCTTCATTTAGTCAACTTAGAAATGTAAAGGAAAGGAACAGTGACAGCAATTTAAAGATGAATCAAAAAAAGACCTTATAAAGTGACTGTTATATCCACCCGAATTATAGCACAGGAACACTGCTAAGGAATCTCATGGAACTTAAAAGACTTAACTCATTTGGTGTGTTTGACACACTGTTACTTCACATTTGCACACACCTGCTTTGTAGAGATGAGTTTTCCCAGTTACTTTTTGCCAAATGTCACCATAAGTTGAAAGTAAATTCCCCTTTATTCTCAAGCCATTTTATCCAGATATAATTGACATGATTAGCATGGTAACAAAAACAACAAAAATATCAGTAATGAAAAGTACTTAAATCCAATTACTGACAAAATGTTGCCACTCATTTATTCAAGAGCCATATACCCAGATCTCCGGCAGCAATTAGCTCTTTGCTGAACAACAGGAATTTCAAGAAGCCAGCTGGAAAACATCAGCCTTTTGACTAAAACAAAAAGTAAAAGTATGTATAAACAATTACAACTACACATGTACACTGTTCTTTGTGATTCAATAGTTTGTGTTTTCCCTTGTACATAAAACAAGTGAAAAGTACAATTAAATCGTAAAGAAATTCAAAATAAGACAAAAAAAAAGGGTAAGATGACACCTGCTAAATAATACCCTTATTAAAAGGGAAGAGCTAGATGATGTTTGAACTAAACAAGAATTATTACCCTAATAGCTATCATTACCACTGTTCTATTGCTTTCTGTCCTGACAGACATAATAATATGCATCAGCAAGACAACCAGGAGAAATTACTTTAATTAGCTTGTCAGGCATTCTACACAATAGAGGCCATTGGGCTGCCCTAAATTAATTTCTCATTTTTTAATGTTTTGGAAGGTACACACATGATTAAAATAATTCAATTTCAAAGTGACCTGTTACGGAAAATCAAGCTATGCTGGACAAGCCCTCTATTTTAAACACACAATAACCACCAAAAGTATACGCTTCATGTCCCATCTGAATTTTATGCCAACCTCCAGCCAGCAATCTTGTCACACCTTTGCCTCAGAGCCCTACCGCCACTCACTTCTGCTTCCTATGCAAGCATGTAAGTCACGGCTCTTTTTAACCTCCCCCTTGGCAAGACTGATGCAGTCCCACTAAACTCCAGTCTAGCAAGTGGTTTTCCAGTCACTCCAAGTACCTTGTTTTCTCCAATTCCTTCAGTTTTATCAGTGTCTCCCTTAAACAGGGATGACTGGAAACAGACATGGTAATCCAAGTAAAGAATACTTTTTTCACAGCATCACAGAATGGTTTGGGTTGGAAAGGATCATCAGAGATCATTTAGTCCACCCCCCCTGCCATGGGCAGGGACACCTATCTACTAGACCAGGTTGCTAAACGCCTCATCCAGCCTTATGCTTTCAGGGATAGGGCATCCACAACTTCTCTGGGCAACCTGTCCTCGGGTCTCACCACCCTCACTAGAAAAAATTTCTTCTTGATATCCAATCTAAACCTACCATCTTTCAGCTTAAAACTGTTAGCCCTTGTCCTTGTAAAAAGTCTCCCTCCATCTCCATCCTTCCCAGTCACAATAAGGTCTCTCCGGAGCCTTCTCTTCTCCAGGCTGAACAACCCCAACTCTCTCAGTCTTTCTTTACATGATGTGTTCTAGCCCTCTGACTATTTTCACGGCCACCCTCTGGACCTATTCTAACAGGTCCATGTCTGTCTTGTGCTGGGTGCCCCAGAACTGGATGCAGTACTCCAGGTGGGATCTCACAATAATCTATGCTCTCCAAACATTCATACCTCAGTCTGTATTGATGTTGGGGATTGCCCCAACCCAGGTGCAGGACCTTGCAGTTGGCCTTGTTGAACTCTACGAGATTCACATGCACCCAACTGAGACTCTGAGCACTGTCCCTTGTGATTCTCCCTTTGTTTTCAGTACTGCTCTAGAACAGAAATACCCACATCCTGCATAGCCCACGTCATTCTTGTTAGAATTACAATATTATATTTAGCTGTATTAAACTGACACAGACTCTCAATCTGGATTAATAATCATGGATCTGGGTGACAAATTTGGGGGAGGGGGAAATCTATCACTCATCTGAAAATGAGGACAACAGGCCACAGTAAGAGTAGAGTCTCATCGTGACCCTACCCAGAACTTCTTACACTTATCTCCAGTACTCCACTGCCCTGTTTATCATCTACCTTATGAGTACCTGGCAGTACATTTTGCAATGTGCCTGGGGCTCAGCCACGCAGCAGCTCTACCTTCCAAGCTCATCCACTTCTGTAGGAGAAAGACTACTGCAGTTCTGCTGCACCTCCACAAGCACACCACAGAAGGAAAGCACCCACTTTCTTCTTGTCTTGGGAGGCAGAACTGGCTTATCTGCAGATTACCATCACTTGTCCTAGGCCAGGGTTGGCTCCTGCAAAGTAGGTGTATTCTCTGTCTTCAACAGACGAGTTTTGTTCTACACATGGACATTTCACGAGCAATTTTGTGAGCCCGCTACCAAAAAAAAAAAAAAAAAATCTTAATTCACTGCCTTCAAAAATAAGGTGTTCCTTTCCCTCATATTCATGTTATTTCATTTGCCTAAAGAATCAGAATACTCAACCCTGTCCAGCTCCAGACTAGCAATTACAGCGACATGTACAGGGTGTAATCAAGCCTGTGATGATAGCATGTAATGGAAAACCACACAGTGTTCACTTCCCATTCCTTGCTGGCTTTCCTTTAGACTCATCTTCTGCTGCTTTTTCCTCTACCACTTAAAACTGCTGAAAGGGCTTTAAACACAGTTCATCTAAGCATTTCTCAAAAAGATGTCAAAGAAAAGACAAACTTGTCCTGAGGGTGTTATTTGATGGAGTGAAACAAAGGAGAACCATCTCAGCATTTCCTGTGATGGGAATGTTCATCAAAATACAGCTCAAAGAAATGTTGAGGTCTTCAGACATATTCTGAGGATACATTAAAGATGACATCAGTTTTCTGTTCATCTTTTTAAAAGGTTTTCCATATAATCAACGTGCCCTCCCTCTAATTTAGTGTTTTCCAGCTCAGATTACTCTCCACCATGCAGACAATGCAATACAAGTGTGAACTAGCCACCAGCATGTAAAACTGTGCTGGTTTTGGCTGGGATAGGGTTTCTTTTCTTCATAGAAGCTGGTATGGGGCTGTGTTTTGGATTTATGCTGGAAACAGGGTTGGTAACACAGGGACGTTTTAGTTACTGCTGAGCAGTGCTTACACAGAGTCAAGGCCTTTTCTGCCCCTCCCACCACCCCACCAGTGAGTAGGCTGGGGGTGCAGAAGGAGTTGGGAGGGGACACAGCTGACCCAAGGGATATTCCATAACCTATGGCATCATGCTCAGCACATAAAGCTCAGGGAAGAAGTGTGTGTGTGTGTGGGGTCCATTCAGAGCAATGGTATTTGTTCCCAAGTAAATGTTACTCATGCTGGAGCCCTGCTTCCCTGGAGATGGCTGAACACCTGCCTGCCCATGGGAAGTGGTGAATGAAATCCTTGTTTTGCTTTGCTTGAGTGCACAGCATACCTATTATTTGTCCTTATCTCAATCCATGAGTTTTCTCACTTCTCTCCCCATTTCAATGCAAGGGAGTTAGTGAGTGGCTGTGTGGTGCTCAGTTGCCAGCTGGGATTAAACCACATCAAAAACACATTATCAGTCACTACTCTCCAAAGATGTGCGAACTGAACACAACTGATAAGATTGATAAGTTACCCACTGTGCAGGATACAAAATAAAACAGGAATAGATGACAGAAGGATGTAAAGAGATGCTAGACCAACAACTGGAGTGCTATGAGTTCTCTCTACAAAAGAAAGAGAATAGTAATCATCAAAAAACACAGAAAAGAGCAACAGAAAATAGTTTTGACATATGACATGTACATAAATACAGTTAGTTTACAATAGGGTACACCACAGCATAAAGACATCTTTCAGTTTTCCTCGATAGGTTCAGGTAACACTCTTCTAAATAGGCAAGTCAACTGCCTTGGCCATTTTGAGTTCTCAATCACTCTGGTACCTTGTCTTCAGGAGTATACAATGCATACTTACCAGGCTAAATAACTACTGTTTAGTAGAAATTTTCTTGTTCCTAACCAGTAAGCAGAGCTTTTAGCAATACTCTTGACTCCAAAAGTATTGCCAGAAAGAAGGACAATTTCCATTTTAATTAAAGCTGGAAACACTGAAGAGTGGGGGAAGATATTAGAGATTCAACAGAAGCATGCATGTCAAACAAGTTATTCCTTAGTAACTTCACTTCCATGAGTTATTTAACTGTTGGTCACAGGTCAGAAGGATTTAAGTTACAAGGAATAATGAAGAAAACAACAAATTAATGATATGTAAAAAGAATTCATGCTGCCTTATGACAGAACTCAACTTCTTAAATAAGCAGTATGCCTAGAAGAGCTGAAATATGTACCTTGCTGCGGATTTTACAAGCTCCAACTGAAAGTTTCAATAAACCCAGGTATTTATTGATCACAAATTAAATAAAATACAAGCTTTTAAAATAATTCTATATTATCATGTTCCCATAAAACAAGACAAAGAGTTCCATGTATCTTCAGGAGAGCGGGGGAGAAGAATTTAAGCCCTTTTATGTAGTTTTCTTATTCACTTCAGTGTTCTGCTTCTTCTTACACTGATCTAAACTAATGGTTCAAAAAAAAAAAAAACCAAAACAAACCACATATGTAAAAACTCCTATTTCTCACTTCTCATAAGCTTTGATACAAAATTGTATCTGAGAGAAAGTTAGAGGTGTTTCCCATCCAGCAGAAATGGGATTTCTTTGCTAAGCCACAAATCTTCTAAATTTCAGAAATCCCTTAAATCCTTACCAGTTTTATAAACTTAATGCTTGTAAATGCCATCTTGCAAGCAGGACGCGATGCAAGAACTATCATCCCAAAGGTTAGCTTTAAGAATCAATTTGCTTGTTCTTAAACACTGTCTTCTAGACTAAACATAAAATGAATCTGCTGAAAAACCGGTTCTGCAGTGTGGAGCAATTCATGGACTGCTTGCTGCCAGAATGCGCTGCTGTTCACAAAGAATACTACTAAGAGTGATAACCCTGAGGTTGAGCAGAATTACAAGCAGTAAATACCTGTATGTTCATCCATCAGAGGAGTGGCATAGTTCACTGGTGACTGGTCTAAAGACAGGCAAGATCTGCACAACAGAGCACTAAAACCCAAATACACAGTGAGACGAAGGGAAAAACCACAAGGGAATAAATTCCTTGGAACAGTTTAAAGGGAAGGAGTAGGTAGCACTTTATGCTTCAATCAAATGTTGGTTGTTAACTCAACACGAAGAAGGGATATTTTCCCCAAGCAAAGTCCTAGTCAATACCAAGGGCAGAGCTCAGCAATTGGTCCATATCACACAAATGGACAGGTTTGCATTTCCTGTTCATACAGCCACCAGCACTAAAGATGCAGACTAGGGATGGAGAGTATTATCCAGCTGTTCCCAAGTGGTAAAGACTACTGGGCTTTTTGTGTCTCCTCAGGGAAGGCATTGTTGGAAGGCACTGTTTTGTAGGAATGCCTGGCAATTTCTATTTGACAAATGCTCGGCCAGTTTTAAGGAAGGACTGGCAATGTGCTTCATCTATGCCCATTTCTTCCCGCAGCGTGCCACAGCTGTGACTCCTGACTTGGCTATTTTTGTTAGAGAGCAAAGGACTGTTTTGCACTCCTGTTGGTACAGGTAAGGAGTTCACGCAATATCCATACAGCATCCAGTTCTACCAGTTGGGAACCCCCATAACCCTTCAGTTCGGAGTTTCCAAACAAGGATTTCCCTTAAGCTCCTCGTGAGGAACTCCTCTGCCCTCTGTGTTTGTATCTGGTGGAGGAAAATGTTCAAAAGGATACTGGTTCCTCTGATATGCCTAATGTGAAGTATTTTTGCGAGTTATTTTGTAATTCAAAACTATTTTCTAGAATGTTCAGGGTGAGGTAGCAAATAAAAAACTCACACTTTGATTAAAAAAAAACCCAAACCCCCAAAACACCCAAAAACCTCCCCCCCAAAAAAACCCACAAAAAACTTGACAGAGCTCCACCAGTCTTTCATATACAAATAAACATAAGTATAATTAATAGAACAGAAAAATAGAAGTGGTATGGGATTGTAATAATTTCTTTTTTTATTCAGTTATAAGGATAGAGTCTGAGGGCAGAACGTGATCAGTGTGATCAAGAGGATGAAGATGCCACAAATTACAACATAAAAATGAAGGTAGGTATCTGCACTATCTACCCTTTGGTCCTGAAAATCTGAAGTCTGGAGCACCTTACACAGGCTTCCTGTACAGCCAGAGGAGAGATACAGGCTCCTCTAGAGAAGCAATGATTTTAAGGATGTCTAAAGACTTTTTTTTTTTTGCGCATCATAACAAAGTTCAGGGCAGAAAAAAAAATGGTTATATGCCATACTCTAATTATGCTAGTTCACCCTATCCCAAAAAAAAGGGGGGGAGGAATAAATCAAACCACTTGGCAACAAGACTACTCTGATAGCTTCACAGAGCTAGATGCTTAGAAATTAGGCAATAGGAATATACCCTACTTGTTAAATTTCAAGTCTTCCATAAAAAGCAGTGCAGCTTCAAATAACACAAAATATGAAACATGCTACAGAGTGCTGATTTTACATCTCTGAAAATTAATTTATGGTAGAAAACGAAAGACTTCTACTCAACTGCTGTGCTAGGCAAGCTAGTGTCCTTTTAAATAATTCCCTAGTCTAAACTAATGATATTTATATTCTGTAATGGACTTCAGGTGGAATTCATCTTCCAAATTTAGACATCTATCTGAGGGTGAGATGAATCATGCAGTGAAAGTGCTTATTTCTCTCCACTGACTCTAAAGGGAGCCTAAAGAACCAGCTCACATATAGGCAGCCAAAGCTGTCATTCAACCTGTCACCTGATAGTTTATGCTCAAATTTACATTGGATAGCATGCCTAATGGTCATCTTCTATTAAGGAATCAATAAATTAGGCTAGAAAAGTTTTCTTTCAAGAAGGTGAGAAAGAGCAGTACCCTAAATTAGTACCTGAAATTAGCTTAAGCTGTATGTAAACATTAGCTGTATGTAAACATTAAACTACTATTTTCCCCTCACACAATGGTTACATTCTGTGGAAAAATAAGCACATCTTTCAAATAAAAACCCCACAGATGTGACATCTTTGTATAAGTTATAGCCCCTGTTGAATATGAGAGGACTATTTTAAAATAATGCAACCACACATAGAAAGCTATTGAGAAGCCTTTATCTTCGTAAAATCATGAATAACTGGATGAAAATATATTACTAAGTCTACTAAATGCCTAAAGTCAGCCTAAACTTTAAGAATGTTTCTACAGAAGCAGGGACTTAGGATTCAAAACTGTTGACACAGTAAGTCTGCTAAGAAATCAAAATAATCAGCTACACTTGAACCAAACAGTAAAAATCATCTGTGATTTTCCCAGCTGCCACCATAACAAAAGGAACAAGGCAGCAATATTAAATAGCAGCCTCTTGCTTCAAGTAGTGCCAGTCTTCTCAAATGCAGTATTTCCATCCAGCACAAAGTGTGTCCTCTTAATATTACTTCTGTATTTACAAGTAGAGAGGTCTCTTGGTTATTTCTACAGTCACTATAGAGAGAAATTTTTATGGATATATTTTGGTATATTTTTATATGGATATGGTATATTTTTATGGATAAGTTGGTTACATAAAAGAGAGATACGGGGTTTAGCATGTCCGGGATAGGAAAGGGCAATACAAAAATCACTGCAAAGGAGTCTGAAGGGAGAGCAGATACAACAAACCTACAGACAGCCCAGACCAAACATTTGTTCAATCAGTACCCACTGAAAAACCCCTCCTTCACTAAAGGGCCTCTGTTGAGTAAGAAGCACACGAGAGAGAGACCATTGGAAGTGCATCTATTACATGACCAAAAAAGTACTATGCAGCAGTAATAGAACAAAATATTAGGAAATTAAGTCGCTGACATGTACCTGCAGTCCTAACCCTGCCCTGAACATGACCCTTGCTTCATAGAGATTTTATATTTTGGTGGCACATACAAGGTCACAAAGGGAAGAATACGTAGCCAGTGGCACTAAAACACCCCCTAAATAGGTCAGTGCCCCATTTTAGGCCAAAGCTTGAGTATTACTCATAGAAAGGATTCTGGAAAACAAGAAAAATTAAAAACAAAACAAAAAAACCCAACCAAACAAAAAAGCCACCACACAGACACAAAACCCCACCAAACCAACAAAAAAACCCCAAGCTAACAACAAAAACACCAACCAAAAAAATCCCAAAAGGAGGCAGGCTTTATAGCAAAAAAGAATGGCTGTATTGAGCAAGATCCAAAGGTCCATGCCCATTCAACTACCCTTCTCAGTAACAGCAGCCCGTAATAGATACTGTGCAAGGCATGTAAGAACACAATAAATATACAGTAATACTTCCCCAGAACACACGCTGAGCCCCCAGCAGCCTGCAGAAGCAGGATTTCCTGAACAAGAATAGGTATTTGCATTTGATGATTCTTCTTCCATGAAATGGCAGTTTCCCTCTGCAATGATGTAATGTTTAGCCTCCTTAAATTCCTGAGGCAAGAAATTCTATAGCTTAATTACACGTTCTGTCGAGAACCACCTCCTTTTGTCTGTTTTCAATTCATCAGCTGCTAGTTTCATTAGGTACCTTAGTGTGTGTGCACTAAAAAAAGACAGTGAATAAACACTCCCTTTTTATGGCCCGTTGGCTATTCCGTCACACTACTTTCAACCCTAAGAAATCCACGCTGCTCCTCTTATAGAAATTGTTCCACATTTGTTTCAGATCTGCTCTTCCTCAAAACTTCAACTGTGTTCTTTTTGAGATGATGACAGGGATGGGGCAAGCAGGGCAGAACTACGTAAGACAATTCAATTTTTTTTAACTTTTTTTTTTTTAAACAGTATGATCGTTATTCTCCCTTTCTTTCCTAACAGTTTCTAGTGGCAATACTCAGCTTTGAGCTCACCTTTTTAGATGCCAAGGCAAGCTTGCTCCTCCCAACCTCCAAATATATCACATGAATCTATTTATGGGAAATTTCATCTGCTATTTTAACCTGCGATAGCTGAGGACTGTCAAGTCCTTGTGCAATGCTAGGGTCTGCCTTTGTGGCTACTACTGAGTGTGAGCTCACTTCTCTATCCTTTATGAACGTGAACATTCTCAATACAGACCTAGAGATTTGTTACCCAGAACCCCTCTCTACCCTATTTAGTCCAATTTGCTATTTCTTATCTTTTAGTCCTTATTTTAACCACATAAAGCCCTTTTCTCCCTATCCTATGGCTGATTAATTCCCTCAAAATTATTTGGTGGGGTCTCTTGTCAAATGTCTGATGGAAATCCAAGTAAACTATTTGTCAGATCTTACTCATTCATATGCTTGCCTTCAAAAAACCTCCAGTTGAGTTTGCAAAACATGACATCCTTTCACAGCAGGCTCTTCACTCTTCCTCAATACATCATGTTTATCCATTATTATTTTGACTGATGTACTTAGTACAGATGTCAGGCTTAGTGATCTGTAGTTCCCAGATCCGTCCTAAAGCCTTCAAAAAAAAAAACCAAACAAACTAAACACACACAAACCCTTCAAAAACCCCACCAAACCAGTGTCACATGTAGATTAAGACATTACAGATCATACATAAACAATTTTCTATCTTTACTAGATGTTGTAGTTGTTGCTACAGTACAATGATCCTTGCTTGCTTGACGTTGGGAAAGCTGTACTACTTCTAAGTACAAAAGCAAGTCTCTTTAGAGAGATGTGAGTGGGGTTTTTTTTCCTTAGAAAGTTTAAGCAGTATCTTTGGGAAGATCAGTACATGATAAAGATTTACCATAATAGTATTACTACTATTTAGCTGTATCAAAAGAACTCTTATCTTTCCAGTCCGAAAGTGATAGTTCCATAAATATGTGCTCCTGTGCAGTAGCAGCTATTCTCCTATTTAATAGCTGTCCTAATTACCAGAAAACACAAATGAGCTTGTGAAAACACAGTTTATTCATTTGCAAATGAGGTTTTGTTCAAAGGGAAGTGTAACTTTTAACATCTTGCTACAAGAGTGGAATTGAGAACTACAACAATCACAACCAACAACCAGGCAACTCAGGGCATGGACTAAACCAAGTCAGCTTTCAATATACGCAAGTATTTTTATCCTTATCAATTGTGTGAAATAGCAGTTTTGTTTCACAGGGTTTCTAAATGCCCCCTAAATTGCAAGTCCAAGTTCCCCCAAATTTTTCTTCAGCACAGCACTGACCTACATGGTATTTTTTACTCACAAGTCCAAAGACAAAGAGTTGAAAACTTACTAAGCTGATCAGGTGTCTTTCTGTGACGCCAGCTCAAATGCTAGGCTTCATTGTGACCATTATTTCTATTGGTAATCAGTTAAAGTGGAACATAACAGTGTGTTTAAATCCATATGTAACTACTTCAACTCCTGTTTCACCTCTGTATTTTGTATTAGTCTAACAGAAGTATGTAGTTCTAACACCACCAGCACAACAGCATGGATTCATCAACTCAGTATGTTTAGTCAAATGTAGGGAGAAAAACAAAACCAACACCTTGCCACCATTAATGAAGATGAAGAGACCGTTGGAGCAAGGGTAGCATTCACATACAAAGATTTTACAGTATTAAGAAGAAAAACACACCCACCTTATCACAGATCTTAAAAAAATCACCTTTCCAAATATGAGATTAAAACATTTCCTTGACTTACAAAGCCCACTGTGCTTCTCAGCCTTGCAAGCAGCAGAGAAGTTAATAGCACCCAACTCCTTGCCACTGCTGCCACGGGGGTGGAGAGAGGACACAACGGACAATACAGCCATACACACACTTGACACTAATAGCAGAAAGTGAAGAAACCCGAGAGAACAATGCAGTTGCAAAGCGTTACACCCCTCTTTTCAAACTGTCTTAAGAAAGCTGGTAGAAACAAACAATCAAAAATTTGGCTGCCAAAATAAACACAAACATTCTGCTTTTCAAGGCCTGCACTTTGTCTCATTTCCACCACCACATTTCACATTATGGCCCTCTTAATTTCTTTTATGAAAAATCATAGAACAGCTGAAGCTGGAAGGGACTTTTGGAGGATGCCTACTCCCTGCTCAAAGTCACATCAATGACAGCAAGTTGCTCAGGGCTGTGTCCAGTTGGGTTTTGAGTTATCACCAAGGATGGAGATCCCATAGCGGTTTAGGACCAGCGTTCCAACACAGCTTACAATAAACAATTAAGAAAAAAAACAACCCACCACCACTTTTTTTTACATGTTTAAATGGAATTTCCTGTATTATGATTTATGCCCATTGCCTCTTGCCCCGTCAGTGGACACTACTGACAGAAGCCTGGCTCTGTCCTCTGTATTCCACCCCATCAGGCATTATACACATAAGATCCCCCTGAGCCATCTCTTCTTCAGGCTGAGCAGTCCCAGCTCTCTCAGGCTTTTCTCACAGGAGAGATGCCCCAGACCCCTGGTTATCTTAGCAGCCCTTTGTTGGATTCTCTCCCATATGTCCATGTCTCTCATGTACTGGGGAGCCCAGAAGCAAACAGAGCACTCCAGGTGTGGCCTCACCAGTGCTGAGTGGTAGTGGGGGAAAGGATCACCTCCTCGACCTGCTGGTAACTGTTCCTAATGCATCCAGGACACCTCTGGCTTCATTGCTGTCTCACATACAGCTTTTCCACCAGAACCGCCAGGTCCTTTTTTGCCAAGCTGCTTTCCAGTTGGTTGGTGTCTCCCCAGGGGCAGGACTAGGCATTTCCGTTTATGGAAATGAGGTTCCTGTCAACTATTTCCTTCAGTCTGCCGAGGTCCCTCTGGATGGCTGCACAACCCTCTGGTCTATCAACCACTCCTCCCAGTTTTGTATCTTCTGCCAACTTGCTGAGGGTGCACCTCTGTGTGACCACCCAGGTCAGTAACGAAGGTGTAAAACAGGGCTGGCCCCAGTACTGAGCCCTGGGGTAAATCACTAGCGACCGGCCTCCGCCTGGACTTTGTGCCACTGATGACAACCCTTTGTGCCTGGCGTTTCAGCTGGTTCCCAGTCGCTCTCACTGTCGCTCACCTGGTGTGTACTTCATCAGTTTGTCTACAGAATGCTATGGGAGACCATGCCGAAAGCCTTACTAACGTCAAGATAAACCATATTCACTGCCCCGCTCTCATCTGCCCAGCCACTCATCACCGGAGGTGGTTAAGCTTGAGTGCCCCTTCATAAATCTATGCTATGCTCACAGCTGCCAATCAACTTCTAGTCTTTCATATTTGGAAGTTATTTTAACTCCTGTTCTTCACCTTTTCCAATCTATTTTTTTTTCCTGATGTAACAATACACTTACACATTAATAGTTGCACATCTACTAATTGGTAGATCCTTAAAACAAACAATCTCAGAGCACTGCTCAACAAACTACTTATTCCAGCCAGGCCCTGAAATAACAATGCTTCTTTTTTCTCCACAAACATATCCAAACCAGCAACAATGTTGGTGCAGCTGTAATGGGCTAATGATCTCAGAGAGGCAAGGAAAACACCATCCTCCCCACCCCCAAATACACTCACTTCTTCCTGCTGGGAAAAGCAAGTTTACCAGGTATACCGTCCAACTATCATGCCTGTAAGAATTTTTCTCTCCTTTAAACTGAGCATTTTGTTAATAGCATCCTTTCTACACATCTAGTATAATTCCCGTATTCTGCCAGGCTCTTAACAGAAGTAGCTTCCTCTCTCTGACTTCCTGGCCTCCCTGAAACAGAGCCATCAGGAATTTCAGGGAGTATCTTCTCCATATGTTTCTTCCTTATCTTTTTTCACCTTCTCTCTTCCCTTTGGAAGTGCAGCGAAGACCTATCAGACCCCAAACTATGCTAAGAAAAGGCCTGCGCTTACACTTGCGGGTGAAGAAAGAATGCACAGCTCGAAACCCTCTGCATTCCAGGGACAGTGCACCTAGAAGGATAAGCATCCTTTCAACCTCCGTTACAACTAAAAAGGCAACAAAAAAATTTGGCCAGCATAGAAGCGATGCAGTTTTCCTAAATTCTGCCCAGTTCTGAACACTTCCAGGTAGCAGACACTCCAGTAGTGGGTTTGGCTAGACGGTAGCTCAACTTTAAGTCTCACAGTAAGGGCTGACTACAGTCATGGTTTTACACTCTTTTATACATCCGACTAAGCATTCCAAACACACACTGTGGCATTAACTGAACTGGAAGAGAAGATTACAACGCGAATCCCACATTCTTTCACCAATTTAGCGGTGCACTGTGGAAAAAGAGAGTCCATTTTAAAAGCCGTGTTATACATTTGGCCAGGACACATCCGCTGTAGTTCCGACAGACCAAGGACGATCGTCTGACAACAGTGTCTGGGGTACTAATGCTCTCTGCAGCCAAGTGGTTGACTACGATATTTTAAACAAATTTGGACATAGTCCCAATCAGATTATAACAATTTCCAGGCAGCTGAAGCCCTGGGCCAACGTTAGTTGACAGCATCCATTTAAAAACTCTTTCACACTTGTGCAAAGTTAAATCAACTTGGCACCCGCTCTGGTAGGCAATTGTCTCCTTAAAGTATGAGCACTATTCATCCAAGTGAATTGCTGCATTAAAGGGACAGTTGGCTGGCATGGGGAGGACAGGACTGATCGACAATGCGCCGCAGTCACAAAGAAGTTGCAGCAAGAGTTTCTAAAAAGCAAAAAAGCAGTTAAGACCGTGAATAGATGAAGCTAGCTGAAGACAACAAAAGTACAGGATGTTTCCAGGAAGATGCTGGTGGTTCAATAAGCTTCCTAACTATGACTAATCTTAAAACAGTTCTTGTGTCTTGCTTTGTAAATATAGCATCTCAAGTGTTTTAGAGAATGTCAGTCTACTACTTAACCCCTTAACACCAGCTAAATATTGCAGCAGCACTTATTTGCTACGTTTTTTTTTTTTTTTTGCAGAGCTACGTACGCTGAACAGATAAGAGCTCTGTGGATCTGTGTTCTTCCCAGGGAGAGGATTTCATTTCACATGTGAAATGTTAATAAAGCAACACAGAGCGGCATTTAAGGACTCGTTCTCAAATTATTCTAAGGAGATTACAATGTTCCAGTTCCCCCTTCCCTTTGTGAAACTTCAAAGGGAAAGAACAAGAAAGCCAGAGAGTGAACTTAGGTCAAAATAATCACACAGACTGTTGAATTAATTCATGACCCCAACAGATACCAGAAGCACTGAAAGAAAGACTTGATATGCAAGAGTGACAAATGATACAAGAAGTACAGAAGAGTATTACATAAATAATCACTATATTTGAGGTTTTCAAATACTGCTTCTTCATTGTGTGTGTACACAGCTCAGATACCATTTTGTAAAGCACTGAAAAAAAAGCCAAATGCGCTACTTTCTACTGTGGAAGTCAGTGGGATTACTCTGGATACCACCAGCAAACACAGGGGGTAACACCCAGGCCAACTGTTGGTGTTAATGAATTACCCTCTTCCCACCTCAGTTAGACTACAGAAAGCCACTCAGGACACCAGCCTGATTATGAAAACACAAACTAAAGCCCCCAAACCCCACACGACTTGTCACAAAAACCCTATTAAATTTAATTGATACGTGGATACCTTTCAGCTACTTAAGGATAAACTGCTTGAATGTTTGCTAGCAGTTTAGAAAGTGAGTTTTCTCATGACAATTCTTATGCCACAGAAGAGTTTATAAACAGGTTCCAGGTTTTATAAAATATTTACGGGCAAAAATAAGTGACATAATTCACCTCTCGGTGCAGTGAATTAGTATAACTCTACTATACAATTGGAAAAAGGAAAACTTTTATTGAACTGCTAAATTAACCTGGCTGTTGAGCTAACAGATCCAATTTCACTGCCTGTAAAGCCAGGCAACACTGCTTTGTCTTCATTTTATACTCCAATGAAGTCTGCTTCAATAGAGTTGCCTCCCACTTATCCCAGAGGACAATTTGGTCCTTTTATGTAAAGCTAATCCAGCTCTCCCTGAAGTCAAGGGGAATTTTGCACTTGACTTCAGTGTGAAAAAGGATCAGGTCCTGTAACAGTAATGCTAAAATATCTGTGAACAAAAATAGGTTCAGATTTTTCCACTTCCTAATGAGCTTAAAAAAAAAAGGCCAAACCAAAAAAGAACAACAAATACACCAACTGATTAGATGAAACAAGCAATTAAAATAAAAAAGTCTAATTTCCATTTTAGTTTAAAGCATGTGCAAAGTTGTTTTCTGGCAAAATAAAAAATAAAAATATATATAAACTCATTCAAATTTTTGGATTGTACAGTTTTACTGCCAGATGAATCTGCCTCGTGTTTTCAGTTTCAGAGGAATCGAGGGGAGGGAAAAGTAACAATCCCCAAGTCTAGGAAACACGAAGAGAAGCAACAGTTTAATGGCATGGTTTCGAAGGTGTGGAAATAATGCAGCAGCAACACAAAAACTACAGTAAACAATACTTACTTTAAGTAGATGATCTTTACAATCCCTTCCAACCCAAACAATTCTGTGATTCTATGATTTGTGTAACAGCAAAAATAAAATACAACAGACCTGCAGAGCCCAATGAAGTCACATGCTAACCGACCACACGCCATGTTATCATGGAAAGTTACCCTTCTGGTGGCATTTGTTTTTAATATTTAAAGTGAAGAATTAAAACATCTTTTAAAAATTGTAGCATCAATTTACATTAAGACCCAAATTTACTGTTAGGATAATCTATATTAAATCAAAATGTTACTCAAACTATGTTGTTAGCCACCAAAATTTTAAACAAACTCAACCACCAAACCAGCAGAGCTCACTCATACCCACCTGGAATCAGAATTCGAACACCTAAATACCGGAAGTAACATAAGCTGTTGGGAGTGTACAGAATCTCACTCCGAATTAATATTATTTAGATAACGGTTTACTAGAATCTGAGAAACCTCTTTAGGGAAGATAAGGTTAAAAGACAGAGGAGAGATTTTTGTTCATATTTTCAAACAAAAACTTCTGAGATCTATTCATTCTAAAACCTTAGAGGTTTTGGTGATCAAAATTAATTAACAAATTACAGTTAACATTCCCCTTTGTAAGTAAATCCATCAGATTTAAAGCAAAATGTTTTGCACTTTAAATTACTGCCTTCTACACCCTCATCTAAAAGGCAACATTATTAACTTGTTCCTTGAAATTTGTATAAATAACCAGCGTTACATTTCAATCAGAATTTCCACTGAAATGCCACTTAACAGAAATTAGGAAGAAAATAGTCTTGCATATAAATTGCCTTTCATTACTTAAATGATTATATCTATAGCTGAAAAAAAACCTAAGACACTTGATTATTACATTAAACACACAGAAAACGCATGCCCTTGGCAAAACACTAACAAGGTTAGTGTAAACCTAACACATAGTTAGAGTCAATGTATTTTACTGACCAGTAAGACTCAGACTCTTTCTTTGGGAAAAGACCTAAGCAGCACAAGTGCAAACCTAAGTTAAAATAATCAGTTAAAATAACCATATAAAAATCAAGGTGTCATGCTTGTTAATGTAAGTCATTTCTTATTAACTTGGCTACGGCTTCACCATTTATGCACCAAATTTAAATAATACTCTGAAGGTATGTCAGACCTAAGCTAAAAGGGGCAGCAGGGGAAAGGTAATCAGAGTCCCAGATTTAATAACCAATGCAAATTAATTCCAGAATATTTAAATACACCTACTTTGTATGAATGACTCAAAAGTTTCCAAGGAAATAATTTTCCATGTATAAACTATCACTCATCTCATTTTACATACATCACGATAGCCTAAATCAATTAATTCTATAGGTTTCTACAGCATACAAGCCAAGAGATATTTCCTAAAATGAAAGAGATTGGTATCTTTAGCAAATTACATAATATATATTCAATTATTCAGCAAGCTATTTTGAAAGTTTATCACTTTAAATAACCTCAATCTCTATGATTTATGAATTGTATTTTAAGTATAACTGTACTTAAAATACAGAATTGTACTTGAAAGTAAAAAAAAGTATCATATTACTATTGCATCTTCACCTCTAGAGCCATATACAAGTCAGCATTTAATTTTTGTGTCTCCTGATCTTGAGAATACTGTACTTGCACTTTGATCACTCATTTGAAAAATCACAGAACTAAAAAAAAAAAAACCCAGACCACAAAAACCTCCCCCCATAACCCTTTCTTCACCTCCTACAGAATATTAATACAACACTTACTTTAAGCTTGAAAAAGTGTGGCTGCTGAGAAATGGAATTTTATTTGGGGAAATTTCCTCAACTGACTAATAGTAACAGCTCAGGGATTATGCTGGTTTTCCCTTATCTTTCCTTCACAGGTAATTGTTTTCAAGAAGAACAGTAGTTTGCTCTATGGTGTAACTGTTCCTGAATAGGACATTTAACTTTACTACAAAAACAGAATTAAAACATGGGTATCCACAGGAAGACTACTCTTTCTCTCCAATGCATGTCTTTCAGTTAGGTACAGATGAGCTGATCTGGCCTATACTCTTGTAACCTTTAATGGTCCCTTAAACAAATATTTAACACCGCCATCAGTTAAACAAACCCCTCCCTCTCTTTGCTTTCAGGACTTTGTCATTCTACCAATGCATCTTCTACCTAGAACTTTAGGTGGGGGGCGAGAACCCAAAAAACAAACCCAAAGAACATACTCTGGCAAAAAATCCTGAATATCACATGCCTCAGAAACAAGAGAGCACACTTACATTTTAAGATATTACTGCTGGAAGAAAACCTGAATACTTTTTATTTAAAACAGGCAGAATCAGAACTGCCATCTGTTGCTGAAAGAACCCATTGTGAAATTTTCCCTTTAACTCAACTTCCAAAAACTTTTACTTGAGACATTAAAATTTTCTCCTGAATCGAGAAGGGGCGTGGGGGGGGTGGGGGGAAGAAGAAAAATATATATTTGGGCTAGCTAGACTTCTGGTCTGATTTATGACACCTGTTCTTTCAGTAGGCTTTACTTAATAAACACATGCATCAAAGGGAAGAAAACACTTAAACCTTAAGATAAAAACCAACCAAACAAGAAAAACACAAATCTTGCATCTCCATGCCGTACAGGACAGCCTTCTCACAAGAATGTGCTTCATAACAGCACCAAAATAAGCTCACACCTCTAAGGAAACGTGGAGTACTTCAACTGAACCACTGGAATCAGAGCTAGTCACAAATACTACGTACCAACAAAACCACCAGAAGTAGTAAAATACTGTGCTGGTACATTCTGTTTTCAACTCAAGAAGTTACGGGAAAGGGGACACAAAACACTCGCTTTTATCACCATAAGCTTTCCTCCCATTTCACTCCACCCTTGCTCAGCCCTCACGTGAATATAAATGCCATATCTCTAAAGATTTTTAGAATGTGAAGATTGCTATTAGGCCTGGTGTAGATTTTTTAATTTTTAAGATGTTTGCAAACGACCGTTTTATATAAATGTCAGATCTACATGTCTCAATTCTCTGTTTCTCACAGACTAACCCTGTTAAAATTTACCTGAAACACTGCAAATTTTGCCTGTTAATATGCTTCTGAAGACCTCCATTTGGCAGTGAGGTACGGCTTTAATCTCAAAGTGCAGACATTGAGAAAAACAGTATCAGAATCAAGGCAAAGAAAGGAGATAAAAGAGAACTGAAAAAAACACCTTGGAAGATGTACTACTAAACTTCTCAATTTGTTTTAAACACTTTCAATGAACACAGAACTTTTGTATTTATGTTCAGATTGCCTTCCTCAACCACAGCTCTTGGTTAATGTTTTCTTTCGCAGTTTGGCAAATGAATGTTAGCTTCAGATAAATGTATATCTTGTTTGAAAACAAGAATATTTTGCAGACATTAATTCTACATTCATTTTCCAGTGGAGCCTGCTTTGACCAAATCCTTCACAGCACTGCTCATCTTTGAGCTAGGTGTTCATTACGTCAAGCCCACGGAAAGGCCAGCTGTTTTGAATCAGACCAATAGTCCATCTAGCCCACATACCTCTGAGTCAGCCCAGAGGTCCTCCACCAGTCCCCACCATCCGAGATGCTGGGCAATACTGGATGCTCATGAAGGAAGCCTAAACCAGTAAAGCCTGTGGCCACGCCATCCTTAGCAGAGTCTTTTAGCTTCTAGAGTTTGGGGTACAGTTGCTGGTAAAATATTTATGCTGAACAAGCTAAGCTGGTAAAAACCAACCAGAAACAGGAAGAGCATGGAATGGAAAAGCAACGTATATAGAGGGACTTTGGCTTTTTTTGATTCCCCTGCAGTTACAAGTGTTGGTCACGACTTTAATTTCCAATAAAAAGTTCTTGAAGAACAAGGATACACACATAACTCAGAACTATTTTTCCTTTGTCACATTTTAAGCATAAATATTAATTTTGTTATCTAACCATACTGAAAATAACAGGATTGTTCAGTATTAATTTGTTTTAAGTCTCCTTTTCCTGGCTGACTGCCAAACCAGTTATAATACCATACAATTGCAATACACAAGAGATTCATAGTACCCTCTAATTACTCTTTAAATACCTCACACGAAGCGCTACCTTTTCTTACAACCATGAGGGCATTAAGTACAGATGAAAATTTCATAACCTTTAGCCCAGTATTTTTATTCCTGAAGCTGAACTTCACACCATCAGAAAGTTTGCCTGAACTACGTACAAACATTGGGAACGCGACTGAACACGAACACCGTCCTCCGCTCCGACCCTTCTTTTGCTACAGGGCCATCAGTCTTCGTAAGCATACCCAAGACCTCACCGGATTTGTGCTCCATCATTCACACTGCGAATAAAACACTATTACTGCCTCAGTTTTGCAAGATTAGAAGGTGCTTTGGGCATATGCAAACAAAGGAAATAAACCCCACTGAACCAAAGTCTTCCAGTATGAAGACTGACTTGAAATCTCTGATTAAATGCCATAAAATGCTGATGAAAGTTTCCCCAAAACAGAGTTAAAGAAGTTGATTGACTTTACTCAGCTTCACTGTCAATGAATTAAATGAAGTTATCCATTTTTCTAAGCCTGGTCTAACTGCTCTTAAAATCTGAACTGAAGGGGTGGCTTGAAGCTTCTGAAGAATCATTTATTTTTCCCAAACTTCTCTGGACTTCTGGTGTGAAGAAAACTACAGAAACATGTATCTTACTTAAGCCATAGAAGTTTTTCATCCCCCTGAAGTACCAATCTGAAAGACAAATTATTTGAAGTTCAGCAGCACCATCAGAATTCAAAATGTACATAAACATTTAAGATATAGATGTAGCCAATATAGATAATTATTCATCTTACATAACACTGCTGTAATAGCATTTGCCTTCCAAAAAAAATGCAAAGGTAAACTATAGCCGGGTTAGCAAAAAAGTTATCTAATCTCCCATGTAACACCTTTGAGTACTCAAGAAGCTGAAATACAGGTGATGCCAGCCTAAGGTTTTAGTGGTCATTACTTCCTCCGCACTCCCCAACCATACACCCTGCAACGTTACCCAGCATGAAAAATCAAAGCAAACGCCTGGTCTTGGCCACGGATCTGCTTACTGCCAATCCCTACAGCAGCAGCCTGCTGGGTTGTGGGGCTCGGATAAAAGCCAGGGTTAGCAGTCCCTGCAGGAGACCCTCAGCTCGAGGACTCGTTTCAGCCAAACGTGACTTTGACCCACTGCCCTGTGCAGGTGCCTACATGAAGCACAAACAGAAAGAGTATTTCTTATTTCCAGTTATCCCTTACTATTTAAAAATGTATGTTTTAACCTAAAGGGAACATAACTCATGCATAAGTAATAGAGTTGGCTTACTTAACTCCTAACATTAACGTTACAATCATCTTGATCTCTGATCTTGCAGTCAGCTGTGCATACTAACTTTACCTAAGGGTGCAGTCCCCCTCCTTTCAGTAGCTTCCCTCACTGCCAGTTTCTGCTTTGATGCTCTGGCACCATTAAGGATAGACCCCTGTATAACCTCGTAAAAACCTAAAATTAAACTTGCCCTACAGTTAGTTGACAGCATCTTCTCAATAGGACTTTTTCCCTACTAAATTCAGGATACGCATGGGAATTTGTCCAGGTTTGCCTTCAAAACCTGGCAATTGATAATGCAATCTGGAGCCCTACAGCTCTAGAGACACTGGTTTGAAAGCAGCCAGGGACTGTAGCGATTGAAGGAAGTTACCATATGGCAACTGTAAAGCAGTGTGTAATAAAATAAAAATTAAAAAAAAAAAAAATCAGTGGCTACCGTAAAATCCATCACTATCAGGCAACACCCTACTGGCATTTATTCTCAACGAGAACCAAAATTAAATAAATACCAAGAACAAGCCATCTACTTGTATTAGGAATGGTTCCTCCAGGACAAAAACTCAACCATACTGTTACAGCAGTCTGAGAAACTCCACTTCTCCCTCCACGATCAATCTGTTCTGTCAACTAGCAGAGGAACTTCCAGTACTGGAAGCTGAAAACCTTTCACGAGGGTTTCACAGAAACCCCACACTGTATGTGTATGCACGGAAGGTGTCCTACCTGAAAAAAGCTGCTTAATGTGACACAGCAGAATAAGGAAGCGTTCCTCAAATATGCTTTGTGTTAAGACCGACACCGATCTTTAAATGAACATCAAGGTAGCTTACTCAAACTGTGATCCAAGTAGGAGGCAAACCAGTCAGATCTAAGCAGGCAAAACGCCTAAAAGAAATACATTCTTTCATCTAACGGTTTGAACACAAGAAATTAGCTATTGAAAATATACAGCTTTTGTCCGCAGACAGCGCGTACAGAAAAGTAAAACCACGCTGCTGCTTTGTTCATAAAGTAAACTTTGACCACATCAACTGACACGTGCCACACCGCAGACTTTGATGTCGCCGTCACGTGACGGCCATCATTCATCGGAGTGAACACAGTGCCGACTTCGTTCTTTGGGAGCTGCCGGGAGTATGCAAAGCTCAGAAATAAAGAGCATTCCTCTAGTGCGGCAGCACAGTTCTCTGCTCTGCTACATGAATATTGATAAAAAAAACCCAAACTGTGAACTGCAGTTTTTCAAGAAAGAATTCTGTTACACAGCACACCAAAGATTTAATAACTGTATTTCTAGTGACTGCAAATAACTTAATGATGCTTTCAATTTCGTTCATTTGTTTCACAGCCAAAGAATTACTCCTAGGTAATAATACTCCCCTGAAAATCTCTCTTTATAACACAAAATACAGATTAAAGCTACTTTGGGCTCACTACCCTCATTCCAACTGAAGTTCTTCAGATTTCAAAGCGCAGTACTGGGTTCCAGATACTAAAAAGTTACTGAAAACTGGACAAGAAGCTCTGGGAGGAGCAAAACCAGTGAGGCCCCATTTCCTGCATCAATTTCCAGCTTGAGATAGGAGTTGATGTGAATTCTCCGGTGTACAGGTTAAGAGCTCTTTTTCTACCTGGCCTCCTTAGATTCACAAATTCTGCAGAAATTGCCCTCCTGGGAGACCTCTGCTGCCAAATTGTTTGAAATCATCTAACAGCCAGAAGAGTTAGTAGAGGGACCGATGGTCACACAGGTGCTGCACCTGCCACCTCCTGAGAAAATAAAGCTAACGAATAATTACTGTCAATTGCTGCTACCAACGACTGCCACCCTTTCGCACACCCCGTATCACTGGATCTTACGCTTCGAAATTCAGCACAGCGCCAATGCTGCTCTTTCTGTTTCCATCACAGATGCCACCTCCTCCCGAAATCAATTCCAACGCCCTGGCTGTGCAAAACACACCCACAGTGTCCGCTCTATGCCCATGCTCAGCGCGGACCTCCTAGAGTTCCATTTACAGACACTCACCAGGAACACGAGTGGAAGCACAAGGTTTTGTTGTCTGGAAGGTAACAGTTCTTACCTCCATGAAGCCTGCAGGGACAGAGCTATGGCAAAACCATAGTGACAGAGACACACTGCAAGTGTAACTGACGGGGTAGTTCTATCAGGAATCCCTCTTTGAGGGCTTACTTTCCAAAAGTGAAAGACGACTCTGAAGCAAGCTTTCATTACCTTCCTTCCCTGACTAAAGGTCAATTTTGCTTGCAAAATTTGCCTAAAATTTCCCTTGGCTGTCTACGAATAATTAAGAAAAAGACAGTGCACCTTCCTCGGCAACACGATCCAAGTTTTAAGCTAGTTTTGGGTAACTTAGGCAGTTCAAGTAAATCTAAACATCTATTTTTTTAATCAACGACCAGCCTCTGCTTAAGAGTTGAATCCAGCAGGTAAGCTTGCATACACCTCCTTAACAACCTGAGGTGTGGAAATACTTCTATCCAAGATTTCCCAAGGCAAAGCGGCCCGTACCCACGTGCATACCAGACATCTGGGACGGACCATTCCGAAACGAAGGCAATGAGCCCGTGGATGTGCACTCGTGTGCAACGGAGCGGCAGACCGCCCCTGGCCCGAGGGAAGGGCGCGCAACCTCACTCACAGCAAACCTGCGGCTCCGCGCAGCGTGGAAAGTTACGCGCACCCTCCGCGGGAACGGGGCGGGGGCCTGCGTGTGCCCAATACGTGGGTTTTTGAACCGTAAGGAAGGCGAGGAGGCTGGATGAAGTGTTCTGATGGCACGTTTAAAGTCATGACTCAGAGATTTAAAGCAGTCGTGCTCCTGCTCGATGAAGGGATACAGCCCAAAACACTACGAAAACAATAAATTAGCAGAAAACAATTCCACGCAGGCCGAGCCGCAGGCGACGGGCAAAGCAGTTGCCTGAATTTCGCCCCTTTACATC
>NW_010223536.1:0-20487 GCF_000690775.1 Eurypyga helias | reverse complement strand
GGGGTGGTGCCGCGGGGTGCCCGAGGCCCCTGGTGCCTTCCCTGCCGCGTACCCCTCAGCCGGGAGGGAAAGCGGGGGTGCCCGCGGTGGATGCGGACCCCGAGTGCTTCCCCCGCGGTGCCTCTGGGACCTTCTCCTGGCTGGGGGGGGTTTTTTTTGCGGGCCGGGGTGTGCATGGACACCCGTGGCGATTGTGCGTGGGACAATGGTGTCTCTGTTAGCTGCCGTGCCGTGTGTTCCTGTCTATTCTCTCAGTTCCCTGAATAGCTTTTCAGTGTCTGTGCTGACAGCTTTAAAACCACCAGCCTGGCAGCTCCTGTTGTAGCAGAGAGCTCTTTCGGGATCCTGCCTGCCAAGGGGTGGGTTTGCCTGTAGCATCGTTATTTCGACATCCTTTGTTTCCTCTGATACACCTGCTCAACCACTTCTGGTGGCAGGACGGAGGTGGATGCAACATGTGCTGGTTTGGGTCCAGCTGCTCATTAGGTGTCTTGTGTGGAAGAGGATGAGGCAGATGCTCGTGCTGCAGAAGCCAAGAAATGTCAGTCCCTTAATCGTCTCATTGTCTTCAAAACCAGGTTAAAAGAATCTTCAGCTAAAGTCACTTAAAAACAAGGTTTGAATGAGGAAGTGAGGGAGGGGGCATCGGAGCTGCAGATACCTGGCTTTCCCTGCCAAAGACACATTTGGTTTGTGTGCTTGTAGGGCAGTTCGGTGATGGGGCGTCCCGCCCGACGTCTGTGCGCTGAACGGTGTGTTGCTCACCACGCCCTGATGGAAAAGGATGGCCGTCTCCGTGCTATGGCTCCTCTCTTGGTCGTTTTTTGTTATCCCACGGGAGTCTCCTGCTCAGTTACTTATTTTGTGATCTCTGTTAGCAAAGATTTGTGTGACTGGAAACGATGAGTCACCAGATCTTCACTGATTCCTGGCCTTGTGGGCAGCCAGCTGCTCCCTCTGCTGCTGTAGAGCTGATGCAGCTTCCATGGTTGCAGTACACTTATCTATGTGAATATCGTGATATACCCTGCGGTGGGAGTATATAGGTAACTTTTAAGCCCAAGAATTTATTTCTTAGCAGGGATAACTTGTAATCATTCAGCCTTCAGTCCTTCCCCTTTTTACTGCCCACCAGTTGATATGAGTAAAGAACAAAAATAGGTATTAGTTAGTGGGTATGCTGTTTCTTGTCCAGGCTAAAGTCCATGAGGCTTTTGCACTAATTGACCGTGAATAACAAATTGCTTTTCACGAGGCTATCACTGTGTTAAAAGTGTTTGTCAGCATTAAACTGCATTCTGTTCCAATAGACTCAGATCTGGTTCGTGCTTCAAAAAGCAATGGTTATGCACATTTTGGGGAAAAGTGTGTTAATCTTGTGTATTGAACAGCTGTGGTAGTCTTCACTTGACATCTGATGACCCGAAAATGATTTGCAAAGATGGGAGGAAACGTTTATCACCACACACAGGTGGAGAACCTGACCTGCAGAGATGGTGATTTCAACTCCACTCTCCTGCCTTCCTGATCATGTTACTACATACATTAGTGTTGGAGTTGGGGCTGAGCCTAAGTTTTTGAATCCCCGTTTTCAACTGCAGTTTTACTAGACCACAAGCTGCACTTTTTTGGGGGTCCACCTTAGATAGCCACATCTGTAAATGAAACTGGTTCATTTTAACATACTTACTTGAAACATCATCTGCTGCAGATCCAGCTGGCTGTTCTCATTAGGGACTTTATTTACTGCTCTGTCACTTTCTTAAACAACTCCCCTCCCTCCCCGCATTTCTGTGACTCTGTAACAAAAGTACTGCAGTTCCAGGAAGAAATCTGGTGGATCTGTGGGAATTGAGGAATAACATCCGTGTAAACTTCAGCTTCTTCAGAAACAACGTGTGTGGAGGTGTTTCAGTGTTTTCTGAAAGTGAAAAATGACATAATATGCCTTCAAGCTATACCCAATATTGATGTATTTTAAACTTATACAGCAGCATTTTAAGAAGAGAGTTTATGCTGTCCCTTTTTGAATTTTACACTTGCCACAGTTTTAGTAATAATAGTTTAGGATTTTTTTTATTGCCTCCTGAGAACTGTCACAGTTGTGGAAATGTGATTCTAAAATACTAGTCAGGGCCCTTTAAAATAAAATGAAAGTGAAAGTTAACCACGCAGGACTTTGAGTTCTTCCAAAAATTAGTAAACGCACTGTATGCAGTCTGGGTGCTTCGCCTTTTTTTGCTACGGTCATGCTTTTCCCCTCTCCTCTGTTAAAGCACTGAACAACAAATTACAGAGTTGGAGATGGTTTTTTAAAATAGTAGTTCAGTTTATCCTCCTGTCCTGACCAGGCCTTCCTCCCCACGTGATTTTGTAGGCTGTGGTACTGCTTATCTGACCTTGAACAGGGAGCATGGGACTCAGGGGTTGAGCGTTTGGGGATTGTGGGATGTTTAGGGGAGGAACCAAAGGCAGGGGTCAAGGTCATTTGGAGAGGATCAAATGTGGGGAAAATAAAAGGATAAAGGGGTAAAAAGGGGTTGACCCTGCCTAAATGGGCCTGCTCTCTGCCTCTGCCTGGCAGTGTCCTGCAGCCCATCGGTGCCATCTGTCCCATATTCTTGTTAAACTCCATAGTTTCTTTCCTGGGGAATGGACACCGCTCTGCACACAGGTGTGGAGGGGTAAGCACCAGCAACTGGAGCCAGACAGCGGGTCAGAGAGCCTCTGTGTCCGTGATGCCAGCACCCAGCACGGGTGCGAGATGCCTAGCAAAAATCAAGCTGGACTAGCCAGCAAGTAGGTGAGGTGGTCTGGGAGCCAGACGTGTGTGCATCTCTGAGAGTGAGACCAGTGAAGGCGTAGACTGCTGGAGGGGCCTGGGCTGTTGGCCAGCTGCAAGAGAGGGAAAGGGGTCTGTGGTTGAGTGTGAGACCCTCAATTACACGGGGGTCCGCAGCGCACATGCTGGTGTGAAGGGGTCTGTGCAACAGCGGCTGGTACACCCTTGTCAGCAACTGGGGAGACTGGTGTCTGGGGACAGCTGCAGTGAAGACTAAACCAGCTGCTGGTGGATCCACTTTATACATGTGTGTATATGTATTTCCCACGAACAGACCATCCTGATTGACTGGGGAGGGGAATGGGGTGAGGCCTCGGTGCATGTGTGAGCATCTGTCTGTGTCGATCAGCGTGGCCAGCCACGAGTGTGTTTGGGCGTGCGTTGTGTCCGTCTGCGTGCCTGCTGGATGTACGTGCTCAGCCTCCCTAACGGTCGGACCTGGGAACGTGGAGCTGCGACAGCCTCGCCGGGTTTGGCAACCCTCTGCCTCAACGTAGGAGGAACGCCAGCTATTCATAAAGCAAATTGGTGTGTTACGCTGGCACGAAGAAACATGGGGGTTTGGATGCTTAGATTGTCACGTCATGCTTCCGTGTTCTTTCTCGGCAAGATAACTTTCTCTTGTTATGCACACGTGTCTAACACTCCTTCTGTATTATTGCAGTTGGGTCGGATTGTGACATTCCCAATATGGCTCATCTACACCGCCTTCCAGAGGCTTTTTGGGAATCCCTGTCCTGCGATTACTCTGAAGGATCCTGACGTAAAGTATGCATTGAGGCTTGTTGATAAGGAGGTAAGAGCATGTATGGTGCTGAGCATGACCTCTCCATACTGTGAAATGCTTCTGGTACTGCGATACGGATACTCTGAAATGCTTATAGCTTCTTAAGTCTTGCGTAGTGTTGCAGCAGGGCAAATATTTGTATTTTAAGGAAAGGACTGTCCTTATAAATGCTTCCTGCCCAGTATAACTGAGTTCTGCAGTTCTACAACTAGCTTGTTTCCAAGCAAGTTACAGCGGAGAACGCTGGCCACTCACAGTTTCTGTCGCATATGTCTCACGTCGTGGAGTTCATCAGCAGAAGTTCCTGAACTCTGCGCTACTAGGTTGGCTGTGAGACAGGAGTCGTGCTGTCAGGCAGCGCGGGCAGTTTTTTCATGGTCAGCAGCATTCAGCATTGCCCGTCTGTACTGCAACAACTGTCGGAAGTATGTTGATACTGATTCATGTTACTGGATTTATGTACTCTAATGTGTTACGGGGAGAAAGGTGTAGTCCTGAGAGCACCTGAGCTGTCTCAGCTTCTCTTTCGCTCTGTTAGATGTAGAAGCCATTCTTTACCTCCCAGGCCTGCTCAACCTGGCTTCAGAGGAAGGTCATGAACCTTCTGGGGGTGGGTCTTGCTATCAGAAGTCAGTAACTCAACTTGTGGGAAAGCCACAAAAGGTGAAAAGTCCAAATTTCCCTTGGATAAGCTCATTGTCAAAAGCATGAGAGAGAACATTTGGCTTTTCAGGTGTGAAGTCATAGAATCACAGAACGGTTTGGGTTGGAAGGGACCTTAAAGACCATCCAGTTCCAACCCCCCTGCCATGGGCAGGGACACCTTCCACTAGACCAGGTTGCTCCAAGCCTCATCCAGCCTGGCCTTGGACACTTCCAGGGATGGGGCATCCACAGCTTCTCTGGGCAACCTGTCCCAGTGCCTCCCCACCCTCTCCAGGAAGAACTTCTTCCTGATATCCAATCTAACCCTCCCCACTGTCAATTTAAACCCGTTCCCCCTTGTCCTGTCACTACAGGCCCTTGTGAAAAGTCCCCCCCAGCTTCCTTGTAGCCCCTTCAGGCACTGGAAGGTGCTATAAGGACTCCCCGGAGCCTTCTCTTCTCCAGGCTGAACAAGTCACAACTGAAGATACTCGTAGCGTTGACTTTTTAAGTCAGCGAGCTCGTTGGAAGGTTACCAGAAGAGCTTTGATGAAAAGGACTTTGGACTGGAGCAGAGCGTGGTTGGAGGTGTAAGAGTGCACTGATAGCTTGGCTTTCGTTGTCTTGTCTGTCAACAAAAACACTGTCATTCCTAATCCTGGTTTCATGGGAACTGAAAGCTTCCCTGTGGCTTGGGCTGGGCAGCATTACTGCATTTATTTCCCATGTGTACCGCAACAGCGCTGTTCTGTACTCCCCGCTTTCTCACGAGGTCCGTAGCACGTGCTTGCAGGTACCGTCTGTCTGCCTGACGTGCAGGAGGGGAGGGAAGCTTGAGGCGCTGCACAGTCACATTACTTGCAGGTTTCTGCTGTAGCAGTTCTGCAGGAGAGAATTCACAGTTCACATGATTACATGATTTATTTATTTTGCTAAATACTGATTTTTTTTCTTTCTCACTCTCTTGTCTTTTGTGTGCTGCTTTTTAAATCTTGGGATAAGAACAGCTCTTCTGTAACCAGGTCAAATGCCACTGCCTGCGGTACCTTGATTAACTGAGAATATTTGAGTGATTGATGTTTATAATTTTTTGCCTAAATGGGATGTGTGTCCTGGAAACAGAAGTTAATTTTGAAAAATAATAACTTGGTATAATAAGTGCTAGTAACTTCTAGCATCCTGCCCAAAATCTCAGGCAAACACTCTTTGGCACGAAATCTCTCAGCATTGCCATATCCACCTGCCTGGGAAAGATGAAATTAGTCTTTCTGGCATGCTTCAGGCTGTGTTTTGTGAGCTATTAAATTTGACGTAGATGAGAACTTCAGTCTCAAACCACCTGTCGTTGCACAAAACCATTTTAACTTGGGGAGAGAATCGTGGTTCTCAGTGTCATTGTGGAGCCCACTCAAGACATCTGTGTGGTTGGCTGGAGTTTACCTTCCATTGGAAGAGGAATTTCAGTACGCTGGGTGTACCTTGGAGCGTTGCTCCTTTTGCTTGCCCAGCCTAGCTGAACGGCCTTATATTTTAAGTTTCTGCGATTCCCATTAGTATGTTGGTATTTATCATTCCCTTCTTGGGACTATGAAGCTGTTGGTACCTGCACCAGCAGAGCACCAGAATGATTTGTGGTTAAAAGTGAACAGTTCCTGTTTTGGAGCTGTAATTTTTAATCTGATGTATTTTGATGATACAGTTCAGAGTATGGCCTTGCAGAAGGTTTTCTTAGTGGACTGTGGCCCAAGCAAAGGAACAAGAAGCTTGACCAGAAAGAGAAGTGTCAGGAATTGCTTAGACCAATTTCACAGCTGAAGAAAATGGACCAGTGATGGCAGCAGGACGCCGAGTCGTGCTGGGCCGCTGTAGACCAATACGTGTGTGAGATTTCAGTAGTTTCCACACTTGCACAGAAACAGTTTTTAGGTGTCTGCAATCTGAAGTTTGAAAAGCACTGATGTAGAGAATGCCTGGTTTGACATATATTTATCTTTTAACACCGCTTAGATTTTTATGTAGAAAAGCTGGAAATTGAACATACTGTTTTGTCAAGCTGTTGCGAGCTGAAGCCTTTCTTCCTCTATCCACAGCCTGCCTTTTATCCACCAGCTGAAACATTAACATCTGCCCAAACTGAGTATGCCATACCTCCCATCTGCTGAACGGAGAAATAGGGGTCACAAGGCTGTTTGCTGCTGTTTAGCACATGAAAAAAACTGTCATAATATAGTTAGGTGTGCTGATTTTAGTTTATGCCTTAAAAAAGGCCGCATCTGCAAGGGTTTGGTTTTTGTAATGGTAAGCATCATTAATTTGTTGCCTTTCAGTGGCTTCAGCAAAGCACCAGTCTTTAAAAACTCTTCTCCAGCTTTGCATTTGCAGCTGTGAGTGTGGAAAACTCCTCTGCACCTGCAACTTGATGGAAATGTGCACTGGTAGCTGGAGGCTGAGGTCTCCCAGTCGCTTAGGGCAGGGCCCAAGGATGGCATTGGGGAATGCAGCGGAGACGACCCCATGCTGGACATGGCTCCTGCGTCCTGTTTAAGGCTGTCTTTAGCCTAGCCTCGACTGAGGACTTGCTGAATGGCTTGCCCAGCGTCTGGGCCATGCAACGGGGACGAGGTGTAGGCATTGCTGACGTAGATGCGAGGAATTTCGTGAGCCTTTTAGTGTTTCTCGCAATTGTCCCTTGTGATGCACAGAAATACTTGTGTTCAGATAGCTTCTGCTAAGCTATCTCATCTTTAATTGGTGATATGATTAACTAGGAATTCAGAACTTTGTTCTTTCTGCATGCTATTAAAGATAGCATCTTAAAATAAAGAATTACTGGCAAAAGCCAGCTTTGAAGTAGTGACGCTGGTGTTGAAATTTCATATGCAAACAGCATCAGTCAGTGCGAAAGCAGCAGCGTTAAGCCCATGTTAGTCTTTCTGATGGGATTTTCAATGGCAGTTACTGTTCCTGAACAGACACAAGTACAGAGAAACCCTTTTTAGACTGCCACCCAGTTCCCCTCTTTCTTCAGTATTTAATTAAAATCATTTTATCGTGAAGAAAATGTCATCAGTGTGACCAGAACTCATAACTAGATGAACTGTGATGAGAGAGAACTCTGTCTCCAGTGGTGGTTACATTAAAAACAAGCAAAGGGTTACAGTATCTTACAGGATGTTTATGGAATTTTCTTTCCAAGGGATAATATGTCCCATGGGCCTTTACGAAACAAGTCACTAGATGAGGCATTAGGCTGTGTACACTTTCTTTCTGTCTTTTTTCTCTCTCTTTCAATCCCGTAAGTGTGACCTGATATTTTTTAAGCTTAAGTAGTATAAGAAATAACGTTTTATTTCTTCATTACCAAAATTTTATTCAAGGTGTGACTTTCCTAGCAAAAGGCTAGAATAAATATCCCAGCTGGACTGCATAAATTGTCAATTTTATTATAGAGTTCTTGCCTAAATAGAGTCCTCTCCTCAGTTTTAAGTAAGTGTTAATTCCTTTTTTACAGGGACAGTATTTTTTAAGGCTCTTGGCATAGCTATGGGGACTTGGCTATTTCCTAATCTTCTTGACATTCACTAGTGTCTTCTGAAATATTTTTCTACATAGAAATGGTTAATTCATCTGATTTTTAAAAAATCAATTTTTTTTAGCCTGAACTCATGCATATTTAAATGGGAATTGAAGAACTGATTCATTTTTATCCTGTGGCCTTCTCGCAGAAAGCAGCGTAAATGTCCATACTGTTTAGAAGGTTACTGTTTAGTCTTATTCTGCATAGGATTACCTTCCTAACGTTTGCTGTTCACATTTAATGATACACCCAAGCAGTATTTGCATTTGTCTGTGTTATTTCTATTTTTACTTCTGTATTGCTTTTAAAATACTTTGAGCTAAAGTTAAGTTTTCTGGGAGTTTGAATGAAGAGATGACCTCTGCAGGATTGCCATGTTCAGAGGAGTTCATGCTTGCACTGTGCAAAAATTTCAGTCAGGGTGCTGCTCTCCCCAAAATATTTAATCCTGCAGGAAGCCCAGACTAGTGTGTTGGTTTTACAAGTGAAATCGCAAACATTAAATCCCAGCAACATAGCTAATTGTTCTTTTTCTTTTCTCTTTCAGGAAGTTAGTCATGACACCAGAAGATTTCGCTTTGCTCTCCCTTCCATGGATCATGTTCTGGGTCTCCCTATAGGTACGTTCTGCCTTTCTTTACTCAGAAGCCGTTTCGTTAATTATTCCGTAAGAGATTTTATGAGGATTTTTTTCCTACGCTGTGAATTGTTGAATTTCAAATACTGCCCACATGGTTTGAGCTGGTATTCAGGGCTTTGCAAGATCATCCCCATGCTGTGAGTCATCTGCAGGGTCTGAAATCCTGTGTACTTACAGGGAGTGTACGGCCAGCTTGTTTCTCTGAAGACCAACGCTGGTCTTTACTCACATTTTTCCAGTCTCAGCTTTCCAGTGTGTGTTACTCCTGTGGTGCTTGGTCTCTGTGGGCCCTTTCCATTCCCTCAGGCAGCGGTCTCAGCTACTTCTCCTCTCACACATGCGGTTTACCAGATGATCTACTCACGAATTTGCAGCCAGTCTCATGGAACTTCGTCATCACCACGGGGCAGATGTTTCCTTAGGCCTCGCCATGTGGCACGCTGCCTTCCATAATAGCTTAGTGCCATTGTTTCCTGCTGCTTATATAAAGAGCGTTTAATTATGACGTGTGTTTAATAGGGACTTCTGCTTCAACAACCTATTGCTTTAACAACAACAGCCTGTGGACCAGATGCTTTGTGGTAGTGCCCAGCACCTTTCCAGCATTAGTCCACCGTGTCTAGGTTCCCTCTTGTTTAGGGTATATTAATCTCTTGATCCTGTTAAGTAGCCATGAGGGCAAAGCCCCTCCCTTGCCTGAGGGGCGAGCTGTCTCACCGCTGTAATTGCTCGTCTAACACGCTAGCAGAAAAGAAGCTGCCTGGGGTGAATTTGGCCAGCTGGATGCCATGGTTTCCTCCAGTGTTTTAGCGAGGTCAGGGCAAATCAGCCAGTTGTTTCGGTGTGGCCTGAGAAGGTGCGTGTCAGCCCCTGCACGGTCCCAGGAGCAGCACAGTCGTGTTCTCAAAGGTGCTCTGCACGGGCTAATCTGTGGGTGATGGAGGGAGTGGTTTAATGGGCGAGACCTGGGAAGCAGAGAGACCTGAAAGCTGGGGAGGGTGGTAAAAGCAGCTGGGAGCAGCAGGCTGGGCAGCCGTGGGATGGACACCACTGTGCACCCTGCATGTTTAGTCCAGCACCCGCATTTAGCTTTTACTGCCAGCTGGAGCATTACAGGAAAAAATGCAGTTCACTTGGAGGGAGAGTGGGATAGTGTATGGCCCCACTTGGAGGCTGCCAGCTGATCTCCTCTCAGGGCTGGGTAAAGCTCTAACAAGTAAGAGCCTAAGGCATGTTTTCCCTTTGGGAGGGGCACCTTTTTTGGATTTGTACCAAGTCTTGTGAGACATGCCCCAACAGCACTCCCATCTGTCCAGCTTCCCGGTCTGCAGTCACCTTGGGTCTGTTCCTGGAGGAGGGGGCAACGAGGCCACCCCCTGCCCAGAGGAAGAACAGGAGGGGCCTTCCCTAGCAGGAAACATGTGCTACCAGATTTGTATAGGCTTTGCTAAGAGGAGGCTGTTTGAATCACCCTTACTTGTGTCTGCATACAGCTTCGAGCGAGTTATGGTTGCCCATTTCCCAAGTTCCCAGGTAGCAGCACATCTTCATTCGCCCACTGGTTGGCCTCCTTGGTCCTCGGGCTTGGTAGGATAGCTCCTGGTAAAATCCCCTCTTTGTGTTCCCGTAAGAGGCAGGGGAGCTGCACTATCTTTGGAGAGCTGCATTCATCTTAAGGGATGGTTTGTTCTGTGGACCTAGTGGTGATAAAATAAAAACAAATCCTCCCCTCTTCAGCGTGTTGGAATTTTATAGGAAAAACTCTCAAGGGAGTTTATTTCCTCAGAAACATAGAGGTTGAGAAAATAAACGATTTTAGAGAGTTCAGTGAATGTGTGACCAATTGAAATGTGACTGCTGCGGTCAAATGTTACACTGGAGGAATTAGCAGCGTTAGAAAAGTGCTTTATGTGGTGGAAGCCTTGGCAATGGCAGCGAGAAGACCTCCTGGTAGACATGAGCATCTGTGGTCAAAGTAGGAACTTCCTACTTCGTTAGAGTTTAGTGAGAACCGAGTTTATCTAACACGTTGTTAAAGAAGTGCGAACAGCACTTGACCGTTTTCCCCTCCTGTGTCCTTTTCACTTGTCTGTGCAGGACAGACATGGCACATCTTTTGCAAGTCTTAAAGTCAGCCAGGCAGGTTTCGAGTATCTCCAGGGAAGGAGGCTCCACAACCTCTCTGGGCAGCCTGTTCCAGTGCTCTGGCACCCTCGAAGTTGTTCTTCCTCATGTTGAGAGGGAATTTCCTGTGTTCCAGTTTGTGCCCGTTGCCCCTTGTCTTGTCTCTGGGCATCGCTGAGATGAGCCTGGCCCCATCCTCTTAACACCCACCCTTTAGATATTTACAAGCATTGATAAGATCCCCTCTCAATCTTCTCCAGGCTAAACAGACCCAGCTCTCTCAGCCTTTCCTCATAAGAGAGGTGTTCCATTCCCTTGGCCATCTTCCTAGCCCTCCCCTGGACACTCCCAGTATTTGAACTGGGGAACCCAGAACTGGATACAGTACTCCAGATGTGGCCTAGCTAGGGCAGCATAGAGCGGGAGGATGATGTCCCTCGACCTGCTGGCCTCACACTTTTTAATGGCCCCCGGGATACCATTAGCCTCATTGGCCACATGGGCACGTTGCTGGCTCACGGTCAACTTACTGTCCTCTGGGACTCCCAGGTGCAGAGCTGCTTTCCAGCAGGTCACCCCCAGCCTGTACCGGTGCCTGGGGTTATTCCTCCCCAGGTACAGGACCCTACCCTTGCCCTTGCTGAACTTCATCAGGTTCCTCTCCACCCAGCTCTCCAGCCTGTCCAGGTCTCGCTGAATGGCAGCACAGCCTTCTGGTTTATCAGCCACTCCTCCCAGTTTGGGGTCAGCAGCAAACGTGCTGAGGGCACACTCCATCCGTTTGTCCAGGTCGTTGATGAATATGTTGAACAAGACCGGGCTCAGTACCGACCCCTGGAAACCCCGCGAGTCACAGGCCTCCAACTAGACTCCGCAGCCCTGGCACAACCCTCTGAGCTCTGCCATTCAGCCAGTTCTCCATTCACCCCACTGTCAACTCATCCAACCCACACTTCCTAAGCTTACCCATGAGGATGTTATGGGAGACAGTGTCAGAAGCCTTGCTGACGTCCACGGCTCCCACCTCATCCACCCTGCAAGTCATGCCATCGTAGAAGGCTACCAGATGGGGCAAGCATCATTTCCCCTTGGTGAACCCATGTTGACTACTGCCAGTAACCTCCTCTTCCTTTACATGCTTGGGGATGACCTCCAGGATGAGCTGTTCTATCACCTTTCCAGGGGTGGAAGAGAGGATGACTGGTCTGTAGTTTCCTGGTCTTCCTTCTTGCCCTTTTTGAAGACTGGCATGACATCAGCTTTCCTCCAGTCCTCAAGCACCTCTCCTGTTCTCCATGACCTTTCAGAGATGTTGGAGAATGGCTCAGCAATAACATCTGCCAGCTCTCTCAGCACTCATGGGTGCATCCCATCAGGGCCCATGGATTTGTGGGTGTCAGGTTTGCCTAAATGATATCTCTAACCTGCTCCTCCTCAACCAAGGGAGGGTCTTCCTTTCTCCAGGCTCTCGCTCTTAACTCCAGGGGCTGGGATTCCTGAGGGCTGGCCTTAGCAGTAAAGAGTGAAGCAAAGAAGGCATTCAGCAACTGTGCCTTCTCTGCATCCTCTGTCCCCAGGGCACCCTCCTCGTTCAGCAGCGGGCCTACGTTTTCCCTAGTCTTGCCTTTGCTGCTGATGTACTTGATGAAGAAGGCCTTCTAACTGTCCCTGCCATCCCTTGCCAGGTTTAATTCCAAGTGGGCCTTAGCCTTCCTCATTGCATCCCTGCATCCTCTAATCAATGTTCCTATATTCCTCCCAAGTGGCCAGTCCCTTTTTCCACATTCTGTAAACTTCTTTCTTCCATGTAAGTTTTTCCAGAAGCTCCTTGCTCATCCACGCAGGTCTTCTGCCTCCTTTGCCCGGTTTTCTACTCATAGGAGCACACTGATCTTGAGCTTGGAGGAAGTCGTGTTCGCATATTAACCAGCTGTCCCTCACCCCCCTTCCTTCTAGAGCCTCTTAAAATCAGCCGTGGAGTTGTCTGCCCTTCCAGGTAGGACCTGTGCTTGGTTCACAACTCTGGCAAGGTGTTGCAGTGTCAGGAAAATGAGAGAGGAAAAAGTGATGCCCTAAAACAAGGTAGTCAGGAGAACTTTGAAACTGCCTCTGCAGTCCATGCCAACTCACCACATCCAATGGAAGAAGTGTCTTTTGACAGCCAACTGCTTGTTTTCTCCCCGCCTACAGGACAGCATATCTACCTGTCGGCACGGGTCGATGGAGCTCTGGTTGTTCGGCCTTACACTCCGGTTTCCAGTGACGATGACAAGGGCTTCGTGGACCTTGTTGTTAAGGTGAGAACGTCGCGCTCTCTTACTTCTGAGCCCACCTTCGCGCTTGCGGTGCTGTGTGAAGGCTGATGGGCCGGCTTCTGTTCGGGTCTGTGCCGCTGCGGGTTCCACTGTTGCCTACAGGCCAGAGGGCGTTTTGCAAGTGCGTCTTTAGTGAGCGTGTCTCCTGAGGTGCTCTGCAGCCTTCTGTATTTGCATGCTGCCATGGTCCAAAATCTGCGTAGGCCTGCAGGTGTTCCCACGCTTTCCTTAATCCTTCTGAAATAAGGAATTAACCTTGCCTAAACTGTCAGCTGCTTCTGCTGCTGATGTAATACGGTCATTGTGATCGTTACTGATCCAGACGGTGTGAATGACTGATTTAATTGGGCAGAATGTTTCTGGGTCTTGTGATAATGTACTTTTGTTTTGTCTCGTGGTACCTCAACTAAGCAAATATATTTGAACCTGACAGGAATTTCAAACCTGAGTATCTGCACTGGATTTCCTCTTAGAATTTCACTCTTTTATTTCCCTTCTATACAGCTAATAACACTTTATTCATTTATTGTGAAACTAGACGTGAATTTGCCTTTTACTACCTACTTATCTTCATGAGCACGGCATTGCACGCTGAAGACGCAATGACAAGGGAAAAATGCAAATCTTTGGCCCGGATAGAAACACTTTGCAAGACTCCTTGTCCCCGGTGTGGCTCTCCACGCGTGCAAACGAAGCTGCTGTTGTAAAGGCTCAGCTGGTGGCAGCTTGAACTCTTTTCGCACCCAGTTGATTCTAAAAATCCCCGGCACAGTTCCAACCACGTGACTCCACCCACTGATACCGGTTGGTGAAGAGTTGGATAGTCAGTTAGTTGGTACCCGCTTCAGCTTTTTTGGTTTTTTTTAGTCAGCTTTTTTGGTTTTCTAACTTGGAGGTGCAATCAGTTGGCATCCCAAGAAGAAGATCTGGATATATCCCTCTGCAACTGAGCTGTCAGGGATCTTTCTCCGAAGTTTTTCTGTTTTGAAATCACAGTGGTTTGGGGTTTTTGCCTTTCTTTCCCCCTTTTGAACTTGGGTGTAAATCATGTTGATTAGAGATATTTTCTACATTACAGAAATACAAGTGAGAAACTGCCAGCCTGTGTCCACTCTGATCAAAACTGGAGCAAGAGTGGCATTTTAATCTTTTTTCAGAAAACTCAGTGCTTCTTTTTTATTGTCAGTCAAATCTGCATTGACAGTATTTATGTAGTAACTGCGTTCTTTGCCTGAGGAGTCTGGGTACCTGAATGTTTGAAGGGCAAATACTCATCTTTGAGCTGTGCGATTAATTGCTTCGTTGTTATTTTTAACAGATCTACTTCAGAGGAGTCCACCCGAAGTTCCCCGACGGGGGGAAGATGTCTCAGTACATAGACAGCCTGAAAATAGGGGATACTATTGACTTCAGAGGACCAAGTGGCTTACTTGTCTACAAAGGAAAAGGCAAGGCTGATCCAGAAGATGTAACTTACCCAGAGTAAACCATACAGGAAAAAAACCAGTTATACTGGTTAGTTTTTTCCAGCTGGGTTCAAGTCTTTGTAGAATCACAGAATGGTTTGGGTTGGAAGGCACTCTTAAAGGTCACCTAGTCCAGCCTCCCTGCAATGAGCAGGGACAACCTCAGCTGGATCAAGGTACCCAGAGCCCTGTCCAAACTGACCCTGAATGTTTCCAGGGATGGGGCATCTACCAATTCCCTGCGCAACCTGTTCCAGTGTTTCACCACTCATTGAAAAACAAAAGGCTAAAAGAGAAGGAAGATTCTTTTTTAAAGCCATTACCCCTTGTCCTGTTGTAACAGGCCCTGCTAAAAAGCCTGTCCCCATCTTTCTTATAAGCCCCCTTCAGGCACTGGAAGGTGCTATAAGGTCTCCCCGGAGCCTTCTCTTCTCCAGGCTGAACAAGCCCAACTCTCCCAGCCTGTCCCCATAGCAGAGGGGCTCCAGCCCTCGGAGCATCTCCGTGGCCTCCTCTGGACTCGCTCCAACCAGTCTATATCCTTCTGATGTTGAGGGCTCCACAGCTGGACACAGAACTGCAGGTGGGGTCTCACGAAAGCAGAGTAAAGGGGGAGAATATCTGGCTGTGTTTGGATTACACATTCTGCATGAACTGAACCTTACCTATCGCCTCTCTCTATTATTCAGGCAGGTACTCTCAGTATACTCACCATTTCCCACTAGACACAGGGGTTCTTTCTGTTGTTAGCATCTTTGCACAAAAGAAGTTGCTAGTGTTGTAATTAACTAAACGGCCATCCTGAGGGGTATTGTTACATGGCTGTAGAAGTGCTTGTTATTGATACTGTTCTCAGTATCAGGACAGGACAAGGGGTAACGGGTTTAAATTGAAAGTGGGGAGGTTTGGATTGGATATCAGGAAGAAGTTCTTCCCGGAGAGGGTGGGGAGGCACTGGGACAGGTTGCCCAGAGAAGCTGTGGATGCCCCATCCCTGGAAGTGTCCAAGGCCAGGCTGGATGAGGCTTGGAGCAGCCTGATGGTGTCCCTTCCAACCCAAACCATTCTGTGATTCTTGAAGGGAATTATCTCCCTGCTTACACAGACAGAGTTTCTGCAATGATAGAAGTGCTTGGTGTTTGCACTGTCCAGTGCTAATTTCCCAATTGAAAATGAACTTTCTCAGTGGGAAGTACTTTTATGCCAATATAAAATGTCTCACTTTGGCATAGTGCAGCCACAGATGTGTCACAAAAACCTGGCAGTTTTTGTCAGCAGCAGAACTCAGACATGTGGTTTTCCAGAGCTTTGTATGCTGTGTTCATGTTATCCTGGATGAAGAGAGTGGTGAATACAACAAGTACAACATTTTGGGCAGTTTCAAACCCTGTCAGACGTTTTCCATCTCTCTCCCTCTCTTCAGGCAAGTTTGCTATTCGCCCTGAAAAGAAAGCTGAACCAGTTATTAAGCAAGTGAAATACGTGGGGATGATTGCAGGTGGGACCGGTACGTATCTATGAAGATTCATCCTCGGTTCCTGGCAGGTGGTAGATGTATTTGCACATATTTTCTCTCACGTGCTTGCTTGTGCTTTCTTCTGTTTCTTTGCATTCCCGCATTGTTGACCTTCCTTTCTCTTTCAGGGATAACCCCTATGCTGCAGATCATTCAGGCAATCATAAAAGACAAAGACGACCCTACCGTTTGTCAGCTGCTCTTTGCTAATCAGGTAATTCTGTCCTTTTTTCCTGTCTGTAAAGTTTGATGTTACTGCCAGAACTCCACTCAGCAAGTCAGATTCTTGCTGAGGAAGCCTGCTACAGAAATACAAGCCCTGAGGGGAGAAATGAACTGAAATGTTGAAAACTTCCACTTATAAGAGCACTATAATGAATTGTTTTTTTAGTGTTACTGCAGAAATGCTGCTCTCCTCCCAGCTCGTGCTTGCTTTCCCATGTCTCACTCCTCTCTTTCTAATCCAGTTTATAAATGCTTTAAAACTCCGCGTTCCTGTTTTATGTTTTGGGCAGACTTTCAGAGCTGTCTGTCTTCGTGGAAGCAGGAAAGCGGTGCGCATCTATCTCCCCAGCTTTGCAGCAGGGTTTCTGTGTGGAATGTTTCTGTTTGAGGACACCTCAGGTGACACTAAAATTAAGTGGTTTCCAGCAGCTCCCTCAGCTACGGAGCTGTGATTCTGCATGGCTGTGTCCTTTCCATTCCCTGTGTTGGTTCCTCACGTGTTTCTACTGCTCGGTGAGGCATATCGCACTGCTGTGCTGCACAAAGGGAAGATCTCTTATCCATGGAATCCTTGAGACAGATTTCTTGGATGACCAGGCAACCCAAATGGCAGCGTGCTGGTGAACGGCAATCCCCCTTCTTCTGGTGTTAATCCTTTTGCTTTCAAATTGCTCCATGATAATGAGTATTTGTTTCTGAATTATGAGCCTTTATTTGTGGTGAACCTCACTTCATGCCTCTGTATGGTGGTTTACCCCAGCTGGCAACTGAGCACCACACAGCTGCTCGCTCACTCCCCACCCCCGGTGGGATGGGAGAGAGTCGGAAGAGTGAAAATGAGAAAACTCGTGGGTTGAGGTGAAGAGAGTTAAATAGGTAAAGCAAAAGCTGCACAGGGAAACAAAGCAAATCAAGTAATTCATTCACGGCAGGCACGTGTCCAGCCATCTCCAGGAAAGTGGGGCTTCATCACGTGTAGCGGTGTCTTGGGAGGACAAACACCGTTGCTTCAAACACGCCCCTCCCTTCCTTCTTCTTCCCTCAGCTGTGTACGCTGAGCATGACGTCATATGGTATGGAATGTCCGTTTGGGCAGTTGGGGTCAGCTGTCCTGGCTGTGTCCCCTCCCAACTCCTTGTGCTCCCCCAGCCTGCTGACTGCTGGGGTGGGGAGCAGAAAAGGCCCCGACTGTGTGCAAGCACTGCTCAGCGGTAACGAAACCATCCCTCTGTCATCAGCGCTGTTTCCAGCACAAATCCAAAGCACAGCCCCTGCGAGCTCCTACGAAGAACAGTAACTCTATCCCAGCCCAAACCAGCACATGGCAGTTTTTAGCTTCTTTAGGTTCTCATCTGTCATTCCTCTCTCCCTCCCCCTTTCCTTTGTACCACATCTGAATTCAAACTAAGGTTTTCCTGCGCGGAAGGTACGATCCAAGTGCCAACGGACGCCCTTTCCTGGTGCTTGGTGCCAGGCAGAGCCCTGCCGGTGCCCTCGGGTGCAGCTGGTCTCTGCTGAGCCCTAGGAGTTGGCATCAAGGGCCGTCAGTATCGGGGTGGGAGGGTCAGGATTTGCTGTCAGTAACTCAGAACGATGAATTCAGGGCTGGAGCTGCTGTCGCAGCCTAGAAAACACACAGCTGCTTGCAGGGAGGAATCGGGGAGTGGTTGCCTGCGTGTTAGCAACCGTCTGTGTAAACATCAATCCTTAGCTTTAAAGAGTCCTCGCACGCAGCAGCTGCACAGATATAAAGCAGCCTCGTGACGAACAGTTGGCGAGGAAAGCCTGTGGGGTTTAGTAGGATTTAAAATATTTTAAAATACTTTTCGAAGGTGTTTTGCTCATCTTTTATTTTGGCTGTCCTGAAAGAGCTGCGTTGGATTACCGATGGCGGTGTCTGTGGGCTCGTGCCGTGCTTCTGACTAGCGCGCTTCCAGCTGGTCAGACCCAGTCACGGCTTCTCTGGAACACGTGCAGCTGCAAGGCCAGAAATAGGCACCTTCTCGGCAAGAGTTGCTGGCACATTCCTCCTTACCCCACCGCTTACAGACATAGGGGTGTCCTCAGTGCCAAATTATGAAGGCTGCAGGGGGTGGTACCACTTTTAGTCTGTAGCCTTTTCCCTCCTTCCCAGACTGCAGCTGCTCTTACGGGAATACGGCTTTCTTTTGGCCTTCAGTGATGTTGCGTGGGGGAGGAGCAGAACGTGATAGCCTGGGTAACGTTTGTTCCCGTCAGAACTTGCTACCCTTGGGTTATTTGTTCCACATCCTGTTTAAAATCCAAGCAAGGTCCCTGTGGCAGTGCTGGTGAAATCTGAAGTGACAACGGTGAGAAACCTGGCATTTTCCCGACTGAACAGCACCGTGTGGAGGGTAGGGAGACACTTGTGGTTAGTTTTTTCATGGAAGTTGCTGTTGTAATGGGAGTGCTAAAAAGAGGGCTTTGCTCTTCTGATGCCACCACCAGTTCCCTGAAGGAGTGACAGTTCTCTGTTCTGATACAGGTTTGGTTTGGGGTTTTTTTGAGGGAAGGCATTGCAGGGTCAGGATTTGGGAAAGTTACGAACCTTTCCGTTAGCTCTGCCCACAGGATAGTCATGGAAATCCCTTAGGTTTGCTTTCCTCAGGCTGCAGAATGGAGTTGAATAGTCTGTTCCATCTCACAGTGAGTGGCTGATGCGCAGCGGTCATCCGAGGGCCGCACTCGAACGCAGAGCCGTAATCATTGTTTTCCTCATCCTGCAGACCGAGAAGGATATCCTGTTACGTTCCAAGCTAGAGGAGATCCAGGTCCAGAATCCCAGTCGCTTCAAGTGTTGGTACACGCTGGACAGAGCGCCTGAAAGTAAGATCTAACACGCTACTTCCGCTGAAGTTACGGGTTTGACAGGCAGCATGCGATGTCCTATGTGTATTTTTGGGCTCCTTTCTTGCTTTCACATCGCGTGTGAACGCATCCTGTAGCGTCATTCCTCGGCGCGATGCTGCGGCGCCTTCACAGCTGTGAAGCTCACGCGGGTAGCGCAGCGTTCCTCCTGCACCTGGCCTTACCGTTGTTTACTGTGATCCAAGGGGACCTTCCTTTCTCCTTCCCCAGGGACAGGAGGACAGCCTGCTCTCTCACTGCCGGGCACTAAGGCAGCGGCAGTGGGAGCGTCGGAGGCGCAGTATCTTGCTGAGCTGCGATTCCTAGCTGATTCCTAGCTGTCACGGAGCGGCAGTTCCTCTTCTTCCTAGGCAGTGGGCTGGCCTCCGCATTAGCAGTGCTCCTCGATGGAAATGCTGCTCCAGCGTGGCCGCAGCCCAGTTTTAAAGACAACGGGTTGTGGTTGGTTGGCCTAGGTGAGGGGAGGAGCTAGCTGAAGGTGCCGCCCTCAGCTGCAGGTTTGGGGAAGAAAAGGGTCAACGGTTACAGCCGTTGTGACAAGGCTCAGTAGCTTCCATGTCACCCCTTGTCGTCTTCCTGTCTTACCGCTCCTTGTCATGCCCACCCGCTTCAGGATCGACTGACGCTCCTGTTGGGTGGGATTGCGGGCAGAGATGGAAAAGCCACCCGCCTTCTCTCGCCCTGTGACCCGGCATGCACCTCCGGTGGGGTGGGGGTCTTGCCATCCCCACAGTCAGTTGTCTCGTGTCATCTGCAACCAGTGTTGGCCAGGAATTTCCAATCCCCCTTCCTTTTCTCTGCTGTCGGAACTGTGACCTGGCCTTAGCAGTTGCTACGGAAGTTCCTCCGTAGACCCCCGCAGCACGGTTGACTGGCAGGCTTGCACTCCAGCATACGTGAAACTGGACCCAAACTGGAAATTTTTGGTTGATCTGTGGGAGAAAAATGACTCGGTCTTACTGTACCCAAAGGTTTGGGTCAGCAGCTTTCCGCATCCAGCGCTGGGGATGCCATGGGTAAGCCTGAATCCCCGTGTTAACCGACCAGCACCGTGAGCGTTCCAACCGGGAGCAACTCCAGCCGCTAGATTTCCCCCGCTGAACATGGAACGGGTGGGGTAAGGGGGATGGAAGATGTTGTTTCCCAGCGCTGGAGCTGAGAAGATTCACACCCTGGTGGTGGCTCCTGGGGGCTTTCGGCAGGCTTTAGGCAAAGTTACCCGTTGCCGCTCACCCCGGGTTTGCGTCTGAAAAGCCGAGGTGGCGCCGCGCGGCGCAGCCCGTCCGTGGCGAGGGCCCCGGCGCGAGTGGAGTGTGCGAGTGCTGCAGTCCCGAACGCTATAAAAAACCCCAACCCCCCCAGCTTCATTCTAAAGTGACTTGGATCTACCTTTTTCTCCTCATTCCCTGTTCCCTGCTTTCACTTCTTCAACAGGTTGGGATTACAGCCAAGGATTTGTGA
>NW_010223535.1:3443-24289 GCF_000690775.1 Eurypyga helias | reverse complement strand
CGAATCCTGGGGTCAGTTTTCATCCTCTCACTGAAAGAAAGACTCTGAGGGGCTGGAGCGTGTCCAGAGAAGGGAACTGAGCTGGGGGAGGGGCTGGAGCACAAGTCCTGTGAGGAGGGGCTGAGGGAGCTGGGGGTGTTCAGCCTGGAGAAGAGGAGGCTCAGGGACACCTGATCACTCTCTAAAACTTCCTGGAAGGAGGGTGCAGACAGGCGGGTGTTGGTCTCTTCTCCCACATGACAGGTGAGAGGACAAGAGGAAACAGCCTCAAGTTGGACCAGGGAAGGTTTAGGCTGGACATTAGGAAAAATTTCTTCACTGAAAGGATTATCAAACATTGGAACAGGCTGCCCAGGGATGTGATTGAGTCACCATCCTTGAACGTATTTAAGACATGCATGGATGTGGTGCTTAGGAACACAGTTTCGTGGTCGACTTGGCAGTGCTGGGTTAATGGTTGGACTCAATCATCTCAAAGGTCTTTTTCCAACCCAAACCATTCTATGATTCTACAATTCTATGATTAGGGCTGACCATGTTGATGGAGCAAAAGAGATTGGCTCTGCTGGCAAAGGGACAATTCCAGGCAAACTTTAGTAGACAGATTTAGGAAGGACCCTCAAGAGAGATGCGGGTCACTGAGCTCGATGCAGCTTGTTGAGGCCTCAGAGGAGGGGTGAAGGGCTCACACTGCTGGATCCAGGGTAGTTGCGCTCCATATGGAGCACCAGGGAAGGGAGGAAGAGAAAACATGGAGAAACATAGGAGTTTTGAGAAAAGGGTGGAGTGGGTCCTAGATACTCATGGAGGAAAGCAGAGATTGAGTTTGGGAAATCTATGCCATGGACGATGAAAAGCTTCACATTACCAAGGTTTTCAGGCACTTACAGGTGCCTCCAAATTATCATCTGACCTCAGAGGATCTATCTACTGAATCCCTTAGGCACTCTAGAATCCTTAAAGGCCTCAAACTGAAGCCTAACATTTACACTGACATGTAAAACGACTTTCCCTGTCAGAGCCTGAAAGAGCCTGTGGCTGTGGCTCCCGATTGGCTGCTTGCAAAGCGCCGGGTGCCTGTGAGCCATGGTGACTTTCTCCACAGGCAGGTTCAGAGCCAGGTGCATACACTGTCAGCAGCCTGTGTAGCTCTCCTACTCACACTCCCAGGGAATTACACACAGGGAAGCTGGATAAACTTCCCTAAACAGGTCCTCAGATGGTTCTGACCTACAAAAGGAGAATCCACAAGTCCAAGCCCACTTGCTTTCAGGGGTCTTTAATTAATATATCTGACTATAATGTACTAGTCTAAGGGAGTTACACAAGTTGATACTACTCAGTAGCGTGAAAGATGGGGCAGCTGATGTGCCATGAAACCAGGTGCTGAACAGGAGGGTGTATGAGTCAATGGTAACAGCCAACAGCTCTCTTCACATGGAGAACTATCAGCAGGACCCAATCTGGCTAATGGCTGGGGGCCCATGGGGCCCTCAAGCTGCTTCCTCTGTTACATCCAGGCCCCAAAATTAATCAGGCCTAATCTAAAAAGTGTGGTGATACAATGACCTACACACACTACAGAACACAGCCACTAGACTCCCTAGGGCCCATGTGCTGTGGTCTGGAAATTGTGATGCAGTTCTCAGTGAAACACTCTCTGAGAAATCCTGTACTTCACTGGTCGTTCATCATGGTAGAGAACCACTGTAAAACCAACCATCAAACACCCCTTTTCTTTTTTATTTTTGCTCTTGCTTTATGACTTCTGCCTAACTCCCCAGGAGAGATGTACAACAAACAAACAGCTCCTATCAGCAAATCACTGCTGTTCTCTGAGACATAGTGACATAAAGATGTCTCCTCTTAGATCATGGAGTTGGGATCTAGCTGCTGATTCTACCCCCACATCCAACAAAGAGGTTTAGCCCAAGGAAATACACTTAAGCTTCAGGGTGTCTCTGAGATACGATCAGTCTGGAAGGCTCCAGTCTGATGGGGAAGTCTCCTTCTTATATTGCAGATGAAAGTTCAGAGGAGTTGGAGTATTTGCCCAAAGCTATTCAGAGAGTCAGGCACTCAAATGCCTTTTGTCTGACACATGAGCCACCACACTGATACCTTATGAGACTACTGTGCCCATTCTCCTCTTCCTAAATTGCTCCCCAGTGACTCCTGGCTATGGTGGAGTCAGTTTGTGCAGCTTGCACATCACAGAAGTTCAGCAACATGTTCTGCTGGTGGCTGTGGTGCTTTCTGGAATGCTGTTTTCTCCTGGTTGCAACCTTACTTTTAGGAGCAATATTCTTCCTTATTACTTTCCATCATCCCCTTGAGGTTCTGCTGAGACTTTGGCGCTGTCAGGATCCCACTGTGCATTTGGGATGAGCTCAACATTTCAGAGAGAACAAGCAATCTAAAAATATGAACTGATTTTTCAGGGTTATTATTTTAAACAGCTACAACCCCTTCTGTTCCTATCTCTCAAGGTCACAGAATCACATATTTCCAAAACACCTCAAAAAACCAACTTTTAAAACCTTGTCAGCCGTATCTGGGTCTATATTTCCAAAAGCAACCCACATTTATTGGGTTGCGTTCTTACAAAAAACAGCTGCTTACCTTCACATTGAGTGCTTTTACTAGCTTTGACTCATAATCTAAGTCTTAACAAGCAGAATTCTTTCCTACAGCAAGATCTGTTTTGTAGCCATGAATAAATCTGGGTCATGTCCACATTATAACACTAGCTCAATCATAAAATGTAAGCAAACAAATGTAATGGCTTCAGTATAAATAGGGCTAAACTGTGCTAAACAGAAATAAACTTATTAAAAGGTAGATGTTGCGCCCCACTCTATGCCTGAAGTCTGATTCTATTCTGTCTCTTCTGCCTGGAGGTCCTGCGAGGAGACATACCAGTGACCATAAACACTACAGACTCCAGGTTGTGGAACTTGGGATTATGGAAGGGATCATTAAAGAGGGAACTTTCCTAGTCTCCTGATGAATGCAGAATCAAAAAGTAAATTGCAGACATCCAATCTGTCTCTTACAAGACTGATTCTCTCCAACACGAATCAAAAATAAATAAATGATGAATCACAGCATCTTCCTGTTTATGCTTCTTTAGCTAAGAGGAGGTAGATTTCCATCTGAGCAACTCCACCCCGTCTGCTCCTATTGTCTTATTTATCCTGGCTCCCACACTCACTACTTTTACGTGTTCTCACAGCACAATCAGCATGGTATTGCCTTCCCTGTCTCTACATTTCCCAAACGACTGACCTCACTTCACTGCAGAGAAGCTAAGCCCCATAACTACTCTTGCAAGGGGACCACAGCAGAAACAAGGTCTCAGCAGTGCTACAGATTCAGTCCTAATAGTGGACCCACTTTCAGTGTTCCTGTGTTTCCCAAGAGAGATCTGCTTACGAAGGCAGACCAGACCTAGTCACATTTTATCAAATGGCATCTTCAAATAGTCCTAGACCCTTGGATAAGTTGGGATCATGCAAACACCTGAAGTACTCATTGCATGGATCTCTGCTCTAGCTGTTGTAAGGTAAATGCACTCCAAGATGAGGGAAGGAGAAGAAAGGAAACATAAATTGTGAAAGTGAGGCCACTTAGTCCTCATCTTCCACCATCTATCAGATCCTAAAACTTCCTTCTCTGTGAGATTTATATTGGATCTGACCAACAGCTTCGCATTGGAAGAGGCCTTTGTGTCAAAAGGAACAGGACTGACAGCTGCCCTCAGGGCGTCAGCTAGAAACTTTCCCTTGTGTTTAGCAGGTTGAGAGACCACAGCAGAAAAGAAAAGGTGAACTTTGTTTTTCTCCATATATACCTCAGTTCAAACTGAACTGTCCCCCATCAGCCTTCCTACAACACTCGTAATATTGGATCTTGTGTGGAACCAGAATAATAAGGGAAGTGGGCTCCAAAGAGGGCGTTTCAAACATGGATAATGGGTTTCAAAATAAGGAGTAGTCAGCAAACTTTGGAAATTGACCTTACGGGGAAAAATTCTAACTCAGTAACACAAGTGCAAGAGAGCCTGTGTGTTACCAAAAGACATCATGGATGTATTTACTCACCACAAGAGATCAATTAGTGCATCAGAAGGCATTGCTGCCAATAAACTAATGTGATAACTGACTATATGCAAAAGACTAATCCATTGCACATGTGACAAAAAGGGTTTGCTTAACGCAGCCATGGAGGTGTTTAAACTAACTCATTTAATTTCACAACCAGGACAGGCTCCAACAGAAGGAGAGAGTCAGTTACTATGTTTCATCTGACAGGTAATAATTTCTTACGATGTGTTGCCTTAATTCTCTTGCAATCACACGAACATGCCCTTAATTAAGCACACAAAGGCAATCTGACCTGATGCACAGGGGAGAAAGGAAGTACAGTGAGAGATGACAGTGACAGCATCAGACACGGGTCAGTGACCTGGGAATCTGCAAGGAATTGTACAACAAATGGAAATGCTCTCATACGAGTAACGATGATGGCGAAGGGAAGACCCGGGTGGGTATGGGTAACAGGCTGAAGAAACTGAAAGGGTAAACTATAGAGGGGTCTATGGAAAAGTTTCTTGAGTTACATCAGAAGTAGTCAGTGGAAGATGAAGAACTGCAGACCTGCTGTTTACAGGAAAAGGGAACAAGTAGCAAATGGCTGAGTGAAAGTTGCTATGTCCTGTGCCTTGCTTTGGATGGTGGAAAAGGTTAACTGGGAAAACCTACCAGCAACAGAAAGTGTTAATAAGGGATGGGAGCAGAGTCCAGAATAGGAAAAACACAGGTCAGAGCCCAGTGACCAGAGTCTAATAAACTTAAGCGGTACTTAAGGAAGAAGCTGGAGACTCTTCGGACCCATTAGTAATTATCTCTGAGATCTCCTGGCATTCCCATAGGACTAGTGTAGGGTAAACACAATATCTATCTTTAAAGAGCAGGCCCAGGAGAACACCGGGAATCCCAGCTCCGTTGGGCCACCTTCTGTACCCAGAACGATTGCTGTCCGCCCTATTAACCGATCTGTTTGTAAATGCCAGGAACATAATGAGGTGATAGGTGCAGTCAAGACGGGTTTGTCGAGAAGAAACCACGTCAAATCAAACCTGTTTCCTGGCAGATTACCTCGTGGTCTGGGAGGAATCAGGAGATGAGATACCATGCTTGGCTCCGTCCCATATGAAATCCTAATACAAAATCAACAGAGTGCAGCTGCAGTTCTAGTTTAAAAAAAAAAAAATAAAAAAAAAAATCTGTGCTCAGAAAGTTTTTGGTGCAAAGCATGTACTCAGATGCAGGAACATCTCAAAAGGATGCTCAGAGGGGGCCAGCTTTGAGCATCCTTTTGGCCTGTATTTTTACTGATCCCCAGACAGACAAAGAGGAGGCTTACAAGTGAGTCTGGGAGGGCCTTTGAGAACAGGCTCAGGTAGAATATAAATGACTTTAATAAACCAAACTAAAAGGCTGTAGTGCCCAGGGAAAAAAGGGTGGCTATTGCATGGGTGGTAAGGAGAGGAGAACCAAAACTGGGGAAAGTAATTATTATTACGGAAAGTAATTATTTTGCTTTCTTCCACTGCTGATGGGGCTGGAGCTGGAGTCAGGACAAATCAGCAAGAAGGGTTGGAGGTTTCAGATGGCGAGGTTTGGTATGAGTTGCAACCTGCCAGAAGCCCAGTGTGAAGACTACGAGCATTGTATATGGCCAGGACATGCAGGCAGGTTGGGTCACCCACATAAGCCAGGGAAAATGAGGGTCCTGCAGGTGTCACCAGGGTGCTGGTGCCAGTACTTGTGGTCTCCCATCTCCAGCACGTGCTAGTATTGCTGACCCCCTTTTCACAAGCTCTCCCTGAAGTTTCATATCAGAGTAGCTGCATTCACTGAGGCTTTGCAATTTGCTGCCACGTTTAGGGGAAAACGTCATGGTGTGTGCAAGCGTTTTGCATGAGAGAAACAACACCGTAGCCCACACAGAGCTGGACTTCATGGTGTCCACCAGTCAGTATGATTTATAACACAGACTTTTCTCCCAGTGCTTGATTACAATAAACACAAGGGCATGAGGCCCTGTCTGGGAGTCAAGGAGATGAACATGTTCAGCAGCAGGCAGCTGGTGGGACTGATGGAAAGAGGGCAAGAGCAAAGCAAGCAAAGCAAGGAGTCACTGTCATGCCCTCAGTCCAGTTACCTGTGTAATGCTCCAGGTGACACTATGAAGGTGATTCAGTGAGGAGGGATGGAAGCAGCACTCTTCTGCTTGAGCTCCTCACAAGGTCCCTGTTCCCATCGCCACCCTCAGTTCTGCTGCCAGACCCGGCTGAGCTGAGACACTGGACATCCAGGGCCAGCCCATCTCCATAAACCCATCCCCTCCACAGCACAGTGATGCGTCACCTTATCCTCAGTCATGCCGCACCGAAAGGACCCTGCCAACCCATGATGTAAGAATATTATTCATCAGCAGCTGGGAGAAAGGGAAGTTGGGTTTTACTTTCACAACAATGGCCTTTTTTAAAATGCTTTTCCCTCCCCCAGAGGATGCCTCTGCAGTTGGTGTTGAGGAGAATAAGCCAGGACCATCAAGCAAGATTCACATCTTCATGGTGCTGCTCACCACACGCATCAGGCTGCTGCTGCAATAGTCCAAAGGGGTTCAGGAAGGACACCTACCCAAGAGGTGGGCATGCACACAAGAAAATCGTTCATGCTGCTATTTAGGGCCAAGCCTAGTGTCATCTGCCCCCAGCTTGAGCCATATGAGCCACCTCCTTCTCCATTTATTTTACGTAGCCTGCAACAGAGCTATTCCACCATGTCCCTCATTGCTGAAGCAGAGTCCTTTGGAAATGGCTTTATCATTCAGACAAATCCCCTCAGCCACAACAGGCTGCTCAGCACAAAACCACGTTTTGTTGTGCTGCTGTTTATGAGATAAAAGCAGGTACTACCTAGTCCCAATTACCCCCTGGCCTTCCCCAGATTTGCAGGCAGAGTATGTGGGACATCTTTCACCATCAGCTCCACAGTTCCCTGTTCCTGAGTTTAGACCCTTTTCCCCCATATTGCCTAAAAGTAGATGGGTTTGGTCATTAACCTGGAAGAGAAAATTCAGCCCTACCCACCCAGCTAGCATGGCTGCTGGAATTTCTCTCCAGTAATGAGCTAACCAGGTCCCCTCTAACTTCTTCCGTGTCTGTTCTCCATGATCAGTCCAATAACCCTCTCCCCATCCCATATAGGCACAGGGCTTAGTGCTGCCAGCTCCAGCGTCCCCAGCAAGCTGTTTAATTAAAATCCCTCCCAGCTCAATTCCTCCTGCAAAGAGACTCCTCCACTGCTTGTGCTTCCCAGGGCAGCCACAGCACCTCATCTCCAGCTCCATCCAGCCATGCATGGCTCAGTGAGGTTCCTTAAGACCTCCCACTTTTGCGGCGTTGGGTGCACCAGGGTCTGGCATGCCCTGGGTCCCCAGTGCTCAGACCTGTCCTTGCTGAACCCTTAAGATGAGTCTTTGCCCCAGCTCAAATGTGTGTGCAAACAATGGCACTGCTGGGACAGGGTTAAAAACCCAGTGCCTGCATATTGGTGGAGTATTTTGGAAGCCATGAGGAATTCAAGCTACTTTTACCAGAGTGGAAAAGGAAACCCAGACAAGGACGGGCAGCTTGAGATGTGGATTAGGAAGCTCCCAGTTAATTGCCACCTCCCAGTTGAGATATGATGCTGGAGTGTGTAGTAATTTAGATGCAAAACAACACATCAAGACATTCACCTGAATTCAATCACAAGCCAGAAAATAACCTTTACATGCAACTTATAAACCTGCTTTACATAAAAACAGGTCCAAAAAGCAAGGAAACAATTCATGTCTTCTTATGGAAAGGCAACTCCTACACATACAAACCATCAGATTTAGTGTAGACACAACATCTACATAAGGAAAGCAAGCTTTATAAGATATTTATGTTTTTCAATGAGACATCATTATGCAAGAAATATTATATGGCTTGCTGGCTGACAGCAAAGATGTAGAAGAGTGTAATTAGATCCATCAGGGTCATTAGCTACTTCAGAAAAACTTGAACCCATATTCTGCTTAAGAAAGATGCTAGTTTGAGAAAGACAGTACCTTGAGAAAGGCACAAGTTGAAGTAGGGGCAAAAGGCACCGCAGATTTTTTATCAAAAGTATGTGTTTCTAGGGGCACTTTCTATCCTCCAAATATCTTTGACCAATAAGTGGCTAGAAAAGTTTCTACAGCTGAGTCTTTCTGATTCGAGCCTATAACTAGCCTTGGTTATTCCTTAACTGTGATGTCAAAACTCTTTGAAGAAGTTTAGCGTGGGTATTTTCGCTTTATACAAACCTTCATGCAATTACCCCTTAACTGCCTTTTATGTAAATCTGGGACAGTATATGTTGCATATGACAAACTCCTTAAAAAAAAGTCCAATTGTTATCATGATCACCACCAGAATATAGACTATTCATAAGAACCAGGAAATTATTTGTCTGGCAACACATAGACAATTTCCTTAGAAAATTCAGGCAGATCTGAAGGATGTTAGGAAAGAAAAGACGGTGGGATTTTTGAAAATAATTTAAGTGTCAAGACTTTCTTCAATAATTAATATCATTTAAAAAACCCAATGTGCATGCTCTAGGGCTTTTATACAAATAGTAAAGTTTGTACAGTTTATCCGGAATAAATTCTTCACTCCTGTGAGACCCTAAAAAATTTAGCATGACATCTCATCATACTGAAATCCATTCAGATAATTTCTCTACTCAAGAAAAAAAGAAATTATTTTCTGTAACAATGAGAATCCACAAAGCCATGAGCTGAAAATTTCAATGAGTTAACCCCACAAGGACACAGACTTGCTGCAAAGACATGGCGGCAAGACAATATCTTGCTTCAAATCCAGACAAGTATAAAAGAATTGTGTTTTCTCTCTTCCTTGGGTCTTTGGAAAGAAGTGATCATCAAAAAAAATCTCTGAACTGAACATGTAAATGTGTTCTCTATCCTCATCCCTCAGCACTTATCACACCCTCTCTACAAATAACCTTGGCAAGAGGAACAACAGAAATAAAGGAGTTTATCCTATACCACAACTGTCAGACTCAGCAAAATTTCAGTAAAATGACATATTGGAGGCTTCTGTGTGCTGGGTGGGGCAAAGCATTTAAACCGCTGCTCACGAATCAGAACGAGAATTTTATAGATGTTAATGGGCTTTTAAAACATTCTGGTTAATTCAGTATATCCCTGTTAATCTCATGACTGGGGCATGTTTTCCTGGAGATGAAACACAAACAAAGCTTCAATGGGAAAGAAAACCAGTAGGATTTGACTGTGCTTCGGCTAGTTACTGAGATTTGCTATCTCAGGACAAGTCTTTAGATGACTTCTGAATAATAGGCTTAGAGGATTTCTTTGATTTCATAGGACTTATTAATAGCACTTGTTCTTGTCCATTCAACCTAAGAGTTTATTCTTGACATGTCCATAAGTATTCTCCAACAAGGAAATGCTATTGCCGCCTGTGAAGCCTCTTAGCTACGGATGATACTTGCAGCAGCTCTTCTAATTTGGGCAAGAGGGTGAGCCCACTTAGAGCAGTAATCCCTGCAAGGCCTTTCTGCAAAGGGGTTGCAGCTAGCATGAAACACCGCTCACTTTCTGCTCACTATAACACTCTCAAAATAACTTTGACATTGATTATGTTGCCCTGTAAGTCCTGGGCAAAGATATCCAGGAAACCCGCTGGAGTGGAAACCCCTTCTCTACGGACCAGGATTAAAAGAGAGTCTGCTAAGAAAAATCAGGCAGCCCGTGCAAGTGCTCCGAGTGGTGTCCGTATTGAGGCGAGACGTATTTTCATCAGGGCTGTGATGTGGGGCAATCAGTTATTGCATGCCGGAGTCATAACGTCTGCCCCAATTCCAAATTGTGCCTTGACTTACCCAAGCCTTTTAGACACATCGGTCAAGGATTCGAGGACAAGAAGCTTTTAAAACTGCAAATGAACTGCAGTCAATGTAACTGGAATAGAACCAAATTAGAACAAAAAAAAAAAAAAAGAAGGAAGCCTCTGACCTTGCACTGCAACTACAGAGGTACTGAATCTGCCCTGGCAGAGTGCAAGTGTCTCACCTCACCTGGCTCATCCTCATTAAATACCATCACCAATCCACCTTCCAAGACCACCAAGAAACCTCTCTTAAAAAGTTACATATACAGCAAAGCCTTGACTGGCTTTCAAACATCTCTCTAGCAAATAGAGATATTGCTGTAAATAACTGCAGCTTCTGCTTCCTTCAAGCCACAGCAAGTGTTTTCAGAGGAATCGGATCCTTGTCAAACAACAGCAGTAGCATCACAGCCAAAGTTTCTGCCTGTGGTTCCTGGAATTACCTTTTGTCTTGCTGCTACCAGGTAAAAAACAAGACGGCGCAGATTAGGAGAGAGGTGGATGACATTCAGGAAGGGTTATTTTTCAGCACTGTGAAAAGTTAGAATCAAATCAGATGCCATAAAAAAGGGGTACCTGAAGTCACTGCATTTAATTCCCAGAATCAACATGTCAGTCTTGTGATGCAGAATCAAAGAAAAATGTACTTGGGGAGGTCTGCCTAGCAATTCGTTGATACCTGGGGTTGGATTAGTGGATTAGTATTGCTCAATATACTTTTGCTAATCCAGAAGAGGAAGTGAGCAGTTAAGCGACAACTAGATCATTGCTCACTCCCTTCTCAACTGTGTTTATGAATATATTAAATAACAGTGTCCATAAATTAGCACTAGTTAGTTGCACAATTGTAGAGAATTGAGATGCAAAGTGACCTTGAGAGAGCCAAGAAGGGGTCATCCCTATGCTTGTGATTATGGAGAGATGTTTATCTAGCCTGTTCTTTGAGATTCCCATGACGGGAATCTCAAGCCTGCCCAGATGACACATTCCAGCATCTGGCAATCCTACTATCCATAAGATTTCTCCACCTCCATTGATACAGTGCACTTTCCTAAATTTCTGCCCTTCCAATTTAGAGGACAGCTCCTTTGTTGTATTTTATGCATTTTAAAATTAATTTTAAATTTCATGCCTTTAAAAATTGGCACTGGGCCTCTTTCAGTCTTCTCTGAGCAACAGCAGTGATTCTGTCTCTCACTTCAGTGTTGGACCCTAAATACATATTCCTGCAAGTGCAGACCTTTTTAGAGCTATCTGTAGACAACTCCGAAGCATACAGAAACTTGCTTTTCTTAGTCACCTTTTCCAGGCCCTTTAAAAATAGACCAAAAGACAATAGACCACAGTCCTAAAAATCACTGCACTAGACTAAACAACCCCAGTCTCATCAGTCCTTTTCCATTCATCATGTTTCCATCACTTTTTGCATTCCTCTGGACTCTCTCCCACTGGCACATACCTTTCCTGAAGGGTAGTTGGTCATGTTACTGCCTCGTGGGCACGGTCTACACTAGCAGGTGTTGGAACTATCTCCAATGTCCTGTGAACAATGCTGCTGTTTATACATCCCAGGGTTGTTTAACTTCTCCTTTCTTTTTTGCAACACCATGACACTGTTGACTTACGGTCAGCTGGTAACTGCTATAACCACCTACAAAGCCTTTTCTATACAGCTGCAGCCTACCCGACTGTTTGTCTGCCTCTCCCCTGTTTATACAGAGGACTATGCCTGCATCCAGGCCGAAACCTGCGTCATTCTCCTCAAACTGCATTACTTCTCTCTGGCCAGAGCTAACGAAAACGATGAGCAAAGAGACCGTACAGTGGTCTCTAACACTGGCAGATGGAACTCCATAATGCAAACCGCAAGGTTAAAAACATTTGAATTACTCAAAACTGCTTAGTTCAGTCTCTCCACAGGAACACCTGACCACCACGGTAGACAACTCACTTCTATCCCACTGCAGTGAATCACATAGTTTGTTTTTTATTTACATCTCTGTTCCAAGTGGGAAATTCTCCCAACACCTCCTGCTTCCTTGCAAGACGCAGTTCAAAGAGCGCATGGCTCTTAACAACCTGTGCAAACGAGCACATGATTCCAATGCAGGCACCATGCAGCTCCAGTTCTCTCCGTGGAAGAAGGAAGGTCAGACAGGAATTACCAGAGGCAAAAGGGAAAAGTGCAGCTTTCCTAATGCCTGAGCCATTACCCAGCACAATCTCTCCCACTGCAAAGATTTCATTTTGGCTCAACACCCATTTTCAATTCACGTTTCACCTGTGACCCTGTGACTTCAGAACAAGGTGGAGCTTCAGTGTCTACCTGGGGTTCTACACCTCAGCTGCTTGGTGGACAAGGTCGATAAATCAAGGGATGGTGTGTCTGGAGAATAGTGATCAGGAAACCCATCGGAGTCATCCCAACTTTTCATACACACTTTAGCAAAAGCTGAAATCAAATGCAAAATAGCAGCAAGAAAAAGAAGGATGGATAGAGGGGAATCCTTGGGAAAACTTCTAGCTTTATGAAAAGAATGAAGGCTGGAGCCTTTTGGCTGAATACCCCTACTCTGAAATGCCCCATGGAGAGTTGTGTGGGGTGTCTTATGCAGGGTGTCCTGTATGGATCATGCTTGCCTGTGAGACCAGGGCAGTCCACCTGCTGCAGAGGCCATGAGGACAAGCCAAGCAGATCCATGAAGGATTTGGGAATGCCCGTCTCATGAAAATCTCCTCTTTTATTTCTCTTCACACTGAGGAATATTTTAACTGACATCAAACTTCTCAGCTAGTTCAGGTCACAGATTAAGACAGAGCAAAGCACCATCAAATTGTCTATATATCTTCTTTGCTTTGTATCAGGATCTCCTAATCAAATCTCCATTACTAATTAGCCTGAACTGACTGAGGAGCAAGTGCTTTAGCACCCAAAGCCCTACAGCTTTCTCTCCTACAGTTGTTCATGCAGGACATTGTTCACATGCCTGACAACCCTGCCAGCCTCCTGGCTCACACATAGCCAGGTGTCAGGTTCTCAAGCCATTGTGAAATACTTATGATTTAAAGGAATACAAAAGAGTATAAAATCCTGAGTTATCCCACACCCACAGCTTCTGTAGCACGAAAGAGTATTGTGAGGGGCCTGGTGCTCGGTGAGGTGGACGGTGCAGTCCCCCCTTGCCTGGTTGTGCAAGCCATGCCATGCCATGCTGTGCCATGCTGTGCTGTGCCATGGCCATGCTTGCAGTACATCCTCAGCAATCTCAGCAAGGATATGACTTCTCCTTTAACAGGGGGCAAGGAAGCCTGGAGAGGACTAATGGAAGTGCCAGAGAGGCTCTGGGATGCTGCAGTACCCCATCTGGCCACCCCTCGGGCCTACTCACCCGCTGGCCACACAACAAGCCAGCATTGCTGCTGAGCCAGAGCCTGTTTCATGAGAGAGCCCCATATCCATTCGACTCTTTCCAGCCCATTAGCTGTTCCACCGCAGCCTGGGTGTGGATGCTTCCACTCCTGGGGCACAGATGAGGCCCCATTGAGGGATTAATCACCTCAGTGGGCAACATAAACGGCAGGCACGATTTGTACTCTCAGGCTGCAGCTGCCAGAAGGATTTTAATCTCATGCCGCAGGGGTCATACCCTCAGGTCACAGCCTGAATCACATCCTCACCTCACATTCCTAACCCACCTTCTCGAACGGTCCAGCCCCCTTGGCAAGGAAATGGTGAGCGCTAACTCCAAGCACATCATTGAAGCATCAGAGGAGAAAGCCATGCCTGAGGATCCCAGTGTAAAGAGTGTAAAGTGGGGACAGCTGAGACCCTTTTAGATGTGGCCCTTGGGAAGACAAACCCAAGCCCTGCCTTCTCTCTTGTTAAGGAGAAGGGAGAGGGCTTTTTGGAGATGGACATGGACTGAGAGCCATTAAACCCACAGTTTTTTTCATGGTTTTCTAACACTACACGCTCCCAGGCAGTGAGCAGCCCAGAAACAGCAAACCCACCTGTGCCCCTCCACTTAGCCGTCTCTCAGATAACAGGAATCAGGTCTGGTCCTTGATTCAGCAAATGCCCTGCAAATAAATTACACAAGAAACCTCTGATTACATAAAGTGCATTGCACAACACATTATATAAAACTCAGGTCATGGCCCAATCCACCAGCCCTCAGCTCCCTTACATCAAGAAAAAAATTAATCCGAGAAGCAGCAAGGAAGGGAAAGAAGGAGGAGGATGCTTTCCTTCTCTTAAGGAGGCATGTGGCACGCATATGGCAAACGTGACCACTGAGTGCTCCTCCACCCCCAAACCAGCCCAAGAGGAGCAGCACGACAAACACCTAACTTTTGGCTCACAGTCCACATGCAGGATACCCAAACTGGGGGGAGGGTTATGCGCCCCACAGAAAACAGAACTATAATAACCACCACCTCGCCATTAACCTTGTCTGGCTCCAATCGGGTTGCCTAGAGACAGAGGATATCCATCCATCTTTGTAACACAACTTGGAGGGCAGAAACGAGGAACTTCTCTTGAATCCATTGCTCATAAAGGCATGGGTTTATTTTCTGACTCTGTCTAATTTCAGATCAGGAAACAGCTGTGGGGAACATTTGAAAGTTGACAGTAATAGAGCATGTTTCACCCCAGAAGGTGGAAACCAGGACAAAATGGGAATGCTGTGCAGACCTGGTGCCAGAGATACTCCTGAGGTATACAACAGAGGCCATAGGATCCATTTCTGTGCCTCAATATTCAGATTTTTCCAAGAAAAGTGTTTGGGATTTATAGCTTTTAAAGCCAAAGAAACCCTTTAAATTAGACCCAGCATTTCCAATCAATCCACCATAGGGACAGCAGGTGGGACCTGCTCCTTCTCTTGGAGAACCTTGCTCTTGGACACCCCTGAAGCTACCAGTGGTTTTATTATAACTCTCTTAATCTGCTTCCACAGGCCTTGGATGGGATTTCGAGCTTGCTAACACTTCAGAGGAGGAAATGTCTGCAAAAGTTTCCACTCTGCCTAGCAGGGTCAGATCGAATCAGCAGGGATCTCGGTGAAGATCTGTTACTGCTGCTGGTTTGGGTGATAATAGCGTACATTACAAAGGAAAAGCAATAAATCTTTAGGGGAGATACACTGAAAATAAACAGTGAGGGTTCAGCTGTGCTTTGAAGTACCATGGAAAGGCCCAGAGGCAAAGAAAGGCTGGGAACTGCTTGGTCGGTTGTGTCAGATCTGCAGAGGAGAAGCTTCTCCGGTTTGCACAGGGAGACTGAAATGTGTAAGGAGGGGAGAAAGAGGTTTGCTGCTGGGCTTTTAAACGGAAGGTGCTATTCTGAAAAGCAGGATGTCAATGTAGGAAACAGCCAGGGCGGTGCAGAGAAGTCCGCATGGGATATATCTAAGCCTTGAAGGCAGATAGTTTCTAATAGCTCTTCCCAGGACAACAACCATAAGGGAATTTGGGATATCTGTGCACTGACATATTTCCCTTCCATCACAGAATCAATCAGCAGTCAAAAGAGATAGGACAAACCTGGATGGAGGTCTGTTATTCCTCTCTGATACATCCCAACACAGCTGGTGGAAGATTTGGGGTAGAAAAAACCAGAAACACCACCCTGCATAATAAAATCAGAAGGGGAATTGTGGAAAGGGAGCCAGAGCACCATTCCCTGCAACCAGCCTGGCCCAGGGTGGGAGTTCCCACCGTGTCTCCTGCAGAAAGGAATGAGTCAAGAAGGAGTTACCACAGGCACGACAGGGCGTGCGGGTGTGCACAGGCAGAGCTGGGAGACAGCTTTCCTCCTCGGGTGATGGGAACGGGGAGGATAATCTCCATGAGTCTCGTCAAATGGTTCCTCAGGAGAGGAGGTACCACAGACAGAGCGATGTGCCAAAGCCTGGCTGTGGCAAAAGGAGAAATTCATAGGCTTGGAGACTGCCTGAGCTCAGTGGTCATTGTGATAGCAATTGGGTTTGGGGGGCAGAGGTGAGGGGGTTGCTCCTAGCTAGTCATAGAATCACTAGGTTGGAAAAGACCTTAGAAATCATCCAGTCCAACCGTAGTCCTTCCGCCCACTCTCCTCTTCTTCCAAAAATCATGTTATCTAGGGGTTATTCAGTACACAGAGGCTTTCCTGTGCCAAGGTTAGTTCACTGAGTCACTGGATGGAAAGCAAACCCGTGCCACTGGGAAGATAATGCCTGTAATGAAAGAGTGAGAAGGCTCTTGCACAAGGCGCTGGGTTCCCGACAATGACTGGCCCCACGCCTGGCAGAAAGCTGCGGGTTCTTATATTCCATGTAAAATTCCATGAGCAGACATGAGATGCCAACCCGTGGGATGCTCAGGCTGGCTTCACCACCTGCTCCGCCGGTTGGGAAACTGGTTCTGCAGCATGACCAGTGAAACCTGTCCCCAGTGGTGCCTGTGCCAAATCCCTCTGCGTCAAACAGTGTTAAACAGGCACTTCCACTCACGTTTTCCCCAAAAAGACTGATGTGCCACCCACACAAATGGTGCGTTCAGGAGATCCCCTCTAATTACCAATGCAAAGAGTCTTGGCCCTGCAACCTGTGCAAGAGGAGATGATCACAGAGTCAGGTTATCAAGATCAGGATTTGAAGCTTGTACCAACACAAAGCTCTCATCGAAGTCAAACAAAAAACAACAGAATTTGACAAAATGGTCTCATGGTTGGTCCTGGCAAGCCTTAGTTACAGCCAGGTACTCCAGAATCCTGTTTGATACGCAGGCTGATGCTTCACAGGGGTTTTTGTCACTGTGCATAGCAGCACACAATTGCTCTGATGCACAGGAGATGTGAGACCCTACACTGCAGAGGACCCCTCCTTGGGCCATGCGGAGGCATTGTAGGCCAGCACCAGCCTTCTTGATCCAAGGATTTCCAGGGTCAGGTAACCAATGCTTATGAATACACTGCACCAAAGAATGAGGCTTGGAGGAGAACACTGCAAACTCCTGGGGTCAAACCATCCACCAAAGCCAAGCAATGGAAATTACTAACAGTGTGTTCTTGGCCAAGCAACGACTGTGTTAAAATCATAGGATGGTTTGGGTTGGAAGGGACCTCAAAGACCATCCAGTTCCAACCCCCCTGCCACGGGCAGGGACACCTTCCATTAGACCAGGTTGCTCCAAGCCTCATCTGCACGGCCTTGAACACTTCCAGGGAGGGGGCATCCACAGCTTCTCTGGGCAACCTGTTCCAGTGCCTCACCACCCTCTCTGGGAAGAATTTGTTCCTGATATCTAATCTACACCTCCTCACTTTCAATTTAAACCCATTACCCCTTGTCCTGTCACTACAGGCCCTTGTAAAAAGTCCCCCCCAGCTTCCTTGTAGCCCCTTCAGGTACTGGAAGGCTGCAACATGGTCCCCCCAGAGGCTTCTCCAGGCGGAACAAGCCCAACTCTGCCAGCCTTTCATCATAGCAGATGTGTTGGTACAACATAGGCAATGCACAAGAAGGGTTCCTGGCAAGGACTGGTCCATTAGCCCATCTCCTAGGGCTTTGCCAAGCCCCAGATATAATGCAGAAGAGTCAGCGCTGACTTTCACCCAGTGGTCTTCACCTCATCATGAGGGAATCTGTGCTCAAATCCCTTCTCTGCCTGAAGAAATCAGACACCAAACTAAAGAGATCAGCTCCCATGCCAACAGCCATCCTGAGTGCCAGATGGCTGTGGGTGAGATTTCCACACGTCTCCTTTGGAAACGTTTCCCATTTTTCGTGAATTAATCCAAAAGAGAAAGTTCAAGTTGCCTCCATCAGAAAGGGCACAGAGGAGGGCCTTTGGCAGGAGGGCTGGTGAGGGCCCTTCACTTCAGTACCCTCTCAAGTCCACTTCAGCTTTCAGGAGAGATGGGTCCAGGTCTCTGCAGGTGGGGAGGGAGCAGGGCCTGTGTCTGAACCTACTGTACATCTGCAGCTGCAGCTTTGGGGCACCACTTGCTGCCCAGCCACCTCCTCATCTTCCTCTACAGACTCTTCAGTCAAGGTTAATGAAGGGCTACAAGACAAGGGAAGCCCTTGACATCTAGGAGGCATCAGGCATGGGCAGTCATGGGCAGAGTAGACAGATCATGGATGTAACATGGGACCACTCACTTCTACTTCCCAGGTCATCCAGGCACTCCTTGCACCTTCAGCTGTCACTGCACACTCTCCTGTCTCTGCACAGGAGGCTTGGCTCCTTCTCACACTGAGATAAATGAGAAAAGTGGGGAATAAATAAATATATGTAAAATAAATAAATAAAGTAAATTGAGGAAGATCAGGCCAGTGCAAATACTACCTAGTCATCCAGGGAGCATTTTGTAATGTGCAAACAGGAACTGATAGGGATCCTCTTCCAAGGGCTGAGCCTACTCCTAACTGGCAGATTCCCTTGGTCAAAACTACCCCCTGCATATCTGGGTGTGAGCACGGGTATCTACCACTGCATCGTTCACAGCCCAGATCTCTCATGGGCCATAGGCTATTCTGGAATTAGAGATTGGAAGCATCAACAGCAGCAGATCTATTGTCCCCAGTAGTCCAGCATGTCAGGGAGCATTTCAGGATGAAAGTGAGGTGAGGAACATGCCTTTTTATCTTCTCACATTCTTGCATATGGAACAGAAGGGCTGAGTCCTTGTGACGAGCTCTGCCTAGCAGAGCAAGCCCAGCTGCAGGACCAGCCTGTGGATCTCATGCTACAACCCACCAAAACATCACCTTGGGAACCTCTCTTGGGGTTCACACCACAAAAGGGCTCAGTGCCTGGTACTGACAACTATAACAGTGGAAAAAGAGCCTCACTGAGGAGTCAGAGCTTTCAAGGCACTGCAATGCTCTTTACAATGTCTCATCTACTGGTTTATTCTTTTTACCCCTGGAAAGTCACCTGAACCCCTTACAGGAAGTGCTGTAATGGGGAGGGTGCCCAGCAAAACAGGTGGTCTCACACCTCACTTCCACTGCACAGGACTCTGCTGAAGGAAGATGTCCTTCATCATCCTATGATGAAGGACATCTTAGGATCACTCAAGAGGAGGTAATGAGGCAAGACAGCAGCAGGATGAAGCAACGATATGGGCAGCATAAGGCATGAGCAGGAAAACCTGCTCTTGGGCCAGATTCCTCAGTCCAGGTCAGGACACACAACTATACCCCATTCCTGGCATTATTGCTGCTGACCCCTGTGGAGCAAACCCTGACATCCAGAGATTTGCCAGGCAGATGGACTGTAGCCATCAAGGCTGACCACTGGCATCATCCAGGCCAAAGACCTCACACCCAGCAACTCCCACCCCGAGCCTGTCCATCCTGCTTGGTGGAGGCAGTCTGACTCCCTGAACCATGCTAGATCCTGGACTAAAGGCCGTGCCACCAGTGCAGCGCCAGGCAAGGACACCTCATACTCCTCTGCTTGATGGTGGGTGGTGAAAGGAAGCGGTTATGAGGTAGCACAGGCTACGCAGCCAGCTAACGGGCGGTACAGCGCCCAGTGGCCAGTCCTGCTTGTCCAACACATGCTGGGGTACACCCTCCCAGCTCCTGACAGCCTCCCCGACCCCCAGCATTGTCCCCAGCATGCACGAGGCACTCCTGGCAAGGGAAGAGTGAGGAGCAAAGGGATGGCGTGATTGCGCTCAGCTTGCTCACATTTCAGCTTTGCACATTTCCTTGGTGCCACTGTCTCAACCATCCCAACTCCGTCTGCAGTCGTGGCCATTTTGCCAGCACATGTCCAGGGTACGGCAGGGTCACAGCTGGGACTTTGGACTCGGGGAGCTGAGCCCTGGGAGCAGGGCATTACCTGAAGCCCAAGGCTTTAACCGGAGAAGGGTATGGGACAGAAAGCAGCTTGTGCAACGCAGAGGGTAGTGCAAGCTCTACGTTCCTCTTGGTGCTTCATCTCTGCCCACCACCCCCACTCCAGAGCCAGGAGGATTGTGTCTTCTTGATGACTCTGTGTGGGTGATCCCCAAACAGACCTCATCTTCCCTGGCATCAGCATGTTGCAACACTCCTGCCACACATGCTGAGTTCCTCATCAAGGCTGCTCAAAACCCAGCAACTCAGGGACAAGCAAAACGGTTTTATCTTCTCAGGAGCCCCAGATGGCTGCTCTGGAAGTGCACCCACCTTTGCAGTCTCTGGCAGCTCCAAATGGAGGCTGCTGAGGTTTTTTTCCGGAGATCAAGACCTTTCCAAAGGCTGCAGTGCATGTGCTGGCACAGCTGAGGTCTGCCATGGCTCATGCCGAGACTTGTTTGTCCCAGGGGTACTGGTTCAAGCTGTAAATCTCAGCCTGAGCAAGGCCTGCCAGTTCATGTGGTCCAGCAAAAATTCCTGAAGAAAAACTAATACTAATAAATAAAATTTTATTGGCAGTGCTGGCATGAGCCCAAAGGAGGTTGCTGAGCTTTGCACAGAAACCTACCAACAGCGCGTTGTGGCTTCAGATGAAACTCAAGACATGAGAATCCTTCAGTCAAGCTTCATCCCCGGGTACCCTCCTCAGCAGAAGCCGGTCACCGCTGCGGGACACAGCCAAGGCAGCACCGGGAGATCACGCTGAGGGCTGGGAGCACATATGGCTGCCAGCCCCTCCAAGGCTGGAGGAGTCCAGCTGGCTCAGGAGGCAAAGCAGGCTGGTCCAACCCACACCCGCGATAATGGGGTGCCCTGGCAACCTGCCAGTCCCAGATTTCAGCTGCCTCTCCATAAGGCATCAGAAGGCAGCCCAGCCCTGTCCTGCCTCCTTCAGGGACACAGCGGAGGTTCAGAGGGGAACAAGCCAC
>NW_010223535.1:1877-3423 GCF_000690775.1 Eurypyga helias | reverse complement strand
AAAAGCCACAAAACCCATCTGGGACCTGGGCAGGCAGCCCACGCACCCTAGGCACACAGCCTACAGCGATGCCTGTGCTGCCCAACATCCCGAGGCACCTCCATGCTGACCACTCCCTCCACTGATGGCACTGCCACCAGGAGCTGCAAGCCTGGGGAGGCATCCAGCCACTCCATCTCCCATCCTGCATCCCCAGAACACTGAAGCTTGCAGATTCAGAGCTGCTTGGTGGTGTTTTCCATCCTCTCCTTTCCCACCACTGAATAAATTTTCTGCCATGCAAAACCGCAGTCAGGCCACCCCTTACTTCCAGGGGCGACCACCTTGCTGGGGAAATCCCGCCACGCAGGCAGGGCTCTTCTGTTCTTGCAGGAAGGACGGCAGCTTTGCAGTGTCCCATGTGCACAGAGCTGCACGCGGGCAGTCAGAGGTGCAGGAGTGCCCTCACAGAAGTGTGCTGTGGGCTGATAGTTTATCTTGGATCGCTCCTGAGCGCTGTCAGTCCTGAGCCCCTTAGAAGAAAACCCTCTTGGCAGCTCTGAATGTTATTCTTCGGGTGCAGCAGCAGGCACGTGGAAATATTTTCATGCTGGGGAACAAGCTGTTTGTGAGATACCACTCTGCTCTTCCCAGCCTGCAAAGCCCCGAGGCACCATCAGCTCCTCCTCAGAAGTGGGGATGAGAGCAGCTGGAGCCATGTCCCTGCTCCCAGCCCTACCTGCCCTGTGGCTTTGTACCCCTTCACCTCCACAAGCCTTGCCACGGGCCAGCTGAGATGGGAACATAAAGGCAGCCGAGTCCGCACGGCACCAGAACGTGTTCATAAGGTGTTTTTAGAGCACACAGGAGGCAAAGACCTCAGCCGTGCAGGGAAGATGCCGGGTTTGCTCCCTGCCACTGCCTTTCCCCAGCACAGCACCAACATCAGCGCTGCAATCCCACCCTGTGATGGGCAGCGTGTTGCTGGGGTGAGCAGGGGTGCCAAACACGCTTTTGCATGCTTTTGTTGAGGGCTGAGACAAGGTCCATGCCCACAGCAGGAGAAGGGTCCCTGTGAGCCCATCTTGCTGTGAACCAGCATGCGCCAGGCTGGGTCTCTGCAGAGTCCAGAAGAATCCTTCTGCCTCGGATGACAGGAACAGTCTCCCCTCCCATTTTTGGGGTCATTCCATGGCTTTTCTGACACAGCAGGACCCTCAGCTGTGATCTACCATCCTATCCCTGCCCTGTACCCCGTGCTTCCCCCAACGCTCCCTCCTCAACCGCCACTCGTCCTCCATGTCTCATCCTGCCTCCCTCCAACTGTTGGTGCTTCAGGGCAGGGAAAGTATCTCACTGCCTCTTTCCGATGGGCTGTGGCAGATCGCTGGCGCTAAACAAACTGCAGTTCCTGATGAAAAACATCACCGTCACAGGGCAGGAGCTGCGGGTATTACTCACTGGGGGAATTGCTTTTGGCTGGGTCGCAGGGAGCGGGGGGCAGGAGCTGCAGGGATGGAGACCGGCAGTCCGGCTCTTTGCTACTGGCTGGTGATGGTGTAGCAGA
>NW_010223535.1:680-1846 GCF_000690775.1 Eurypyga helias | reverse complement strand
GTCGTGTGTCTACTGGCTGGTGATGGTGTAGCAAGGGCCGCCAGTCCCCCAGTGCCCTGTCCCAGGGAAAGGCACGTGGTTCCCCAACACCTCAACATCCCCAACAGGGCCCCAGTCACCCTCACAAAAGTGAGGGAAAAGGTGCAGGCATGCCTAGGTCAATGTAAGGTACAGGGCAGGTATAAGGCAGGGCAATATACTGCCCCACGTCCATGCAAGGGAGGGGCACAGGGGTCTGTTTTGACAGTCACAGGGGGAAGGAAAGGTCCGTGGGATGGGACTGCCACGGGAAGAAGGGATGAGGTCCTGGTGCCCCGGCCGTGGGAGAGGGTTACCCTTCCGCAGTCCCAGGTTGGCGTGGGAGGGAGCCTGGGATTCAGTTGCCCATTATTCCACCTGGTTGAGCTTTTAGCAAAGCTAATCCCCACTGACAAGACCTAACAGCGAGAGTTGGCTCAGCTCTGCGCTGTGGGACACCCCCACACCGAGCGGCCCTGCCCTGCCAGCCCTGACCCCACGGGATGGAGCAAAGCCACCACCACCTGCCCCCTCCACTGTGCCTTTGGTTTGGGCTGGGTCCTCACTCCAAGACAGGGCCTGCTGCTGCCTGGCTGCCCACCAGTAACAAGATGCCCGTCATCCCTCGCTCTGTAACACCAGCAGGCAGGCAGAAGGACACGGCTACTCCGTGGTGGCATCTCCAGCCCAAGATCACGCGTGGACACAAGGAAGGTCGGCATCAGCAAAACCAAGCTCGGCTACCACATGTTTGTGCGGGGAAGAGCCAGTGAGTGCTTGCAGCCCAGCAGAGCTACTGCTATAGTCTTCCTCCCCAGCACTGCAATCTTCAATGTTTTAATATGCATGGAAACAACAGGTTATTCAGTCAAAAGGGAGAGACTCCAGCTAATAAATCAACACTCTCCCAGGTTCCTGTCATGGCTTTTGCTGGCACCTCCCTCAGCCTTTCCAGGCACATCCAGAAGCAACATGAACAGGAATGGTCTGTCTGGTACTTTGGCAGCGCAGGAGCCACCAGCACAAGGCACGAGTGTTTGCATGCCAGCTCACGGCAAACACGAGCACTCAGCACCTTCGTTAGTGACTGCTAATGAAGCCCTGAGGAGCAGATCCCCCCTTTCCTGCTCTGCGGTGGGAAGAGGCAG
>NW_010223535.1:0-662 GCF_000690775.1 Eurypyga helias | reverse complement strand
CAGCAGGAAAGCAGGGAAAGGGAGGGGAAGATCCTTGATGCATCCTGGTTCGTTCCTCTGCAAGAGCACACCCTGGCATCTCCAGCCACATAGCTCCTCCCCACCGTGCTCATGGTTGATGCTTATTTTCCTCCTAGTGGCTGCTGAGCCCTCAGCACTTGGGTTTGGAGCCAAGACTTCACAGCACTGGAGGCTGCATCTTGGTGACAGCCAAGGCTCACGCTGTTTGAGCAACCTGCAGTTTCCTCCTGCTCCCCCAGCACAGCCCTGGCGTGTCAGCGACCAGCATCACCACCTTAGCCCCCTTACAGACCACATTTCTCCTATTTTTCAATTCCCACCTCCTCCCCAACGTTTTGATGGTTTTTTTTTTCCCCTTCCCTGTGTGCATCCTGTGATTGCTAAGCATTGCCCTCACCCCTTGGGCAGCACCACTCTGCTTTCCCAAGGAGACATCAAAAGCTGCTGTCTGCCAGAGCCACTTTGCTACTGCTGCTTCCAGAAAGTTTCTGCCTTGGCCAGAGAAAATCACTTCAGGTCTGGAGCATTTTCCTGATAACAGAAGCCTTGGCAAACAAGCCAGCCTCCAGCCAAGCAGCATGGATGCTGAGGGAACAGCAGACTAGGAGAGGATATTCCCTTTTGTGCTGGGTTCAGCCAGG
>NW_010223534.1:40228-40549 GCF_000690775.1 Eurypyga helias | reverse complement strand
GGCAGCGCGCGACCCCCCGCTCGTTTTCTTGTCTTTCTTGTGCTCCTGACTCTGCGTTCAAAAAGCGCAGCTTTTTTTCCCTTCCCCGTTCATAGTGGCACGTGTGAGATACTCCTGCTGACTGCTAGAATGGGAATGCAAAACCCGCTTGTTGCTGATGGAACACGCGAAGCCACAGAGGCGGTTACGCTTTTGTGGCAAATATTGGAAGTACGAGCCCTCGCTAGTTCCTCTCGGTAATGTGTTGTTTATGTGCTAACCCGGTCTCGCGGAAGGTGCCCGTGGCAGGGGGGGGGGGGGGTGGGGTGTGAGCGCTCGTAC
>NW_010223534.1:11846-40162 GCF_000690775.1 Eurypyga helias | reverse complement strand
GGCAGGCCGCCTTCTGGCCTTGGGGCTGGGACTGAATATGAAACTTCAGCTAGCTTTCCTGAGAAACTTAGATTGGAATGCAGTGTTTGACTGGAAATTTCAGCATTAGTGAGAGGTGTTTCTGTTGGTCTCGCAGTGAAAATGGAAGGCTTGGTTTGCAGAAGCAGAAAACACATCCCAGATGCCAATAACTTACCATCACGCAGCTCTTGCCTGGCTGGAGGAGGAGGATCTGCAAGCCTGTGGTGTGCGAGTGCTACCTCAGCTGAGCTACAGAAGGGCTCAGGTCCCCTTGCCATTTCCCAGCAAACCCCTGTGTGTGGGAGCACCAACAAACTGTTTACTGGTTCCCACTTTCGGACGTTTACTGCAGCTTTGCAGCGATGGTTTCATTTTGTCTGTGATGCTGGAACTTGCCAAGTGTAGTTGGGTACTGTTCTTAGTAGCTTCTGTTGCTCAAGAAAGTGATTTTCAGCATTAAAGCTTTTGTTGATGTGTCCTGTATTAATTAATGGCACAAGAAAACGAGAGGACTGGTGGTAATCACTGGTGTCTACTGTATGTCATGGAACTTCCCCAAATTCTTACTCAGTCGTCTTGTAGGGGGTTTGTTTTGTGGGTTTTATTTAAGTAAGCAAATAAATTCAACCTTGATGTCAAGTTTTCCAGACATGGGTACAATTCCACCATTTATGCAAAGTTCTTCAAACTGTTTCTAATTATTAGAAGCCTGCACTGCATTTCTTTTCATTTGTTTGAGTATCCACCCTGAAGTCTTTTAGTAGAATGGCACCTTATGATGCTTCTTTTGCTTATACAAGCAGTGTTGATCATGTCATTACTTCTTGATGCATTAGTAATGGTAGAGAGAGCACGTAATAGTTAACCTCTAAGTACAGTAAATGGTCATTAGAGTGAATGAGTGAATCTGCTTTTTCATGAGCTAGACCTGGTTTGCTGGCAGCTGTTGGTCAAGTTTTCAGCCTGTCTGCTCGGGAATGATTCGTGTTACTGAGGAATATTTATTTATGTCAGCAATTTCAGTTTGTGGTTGGCTGAATCAGTGGAGTTAATGTGTAGCTAATCCATAGACCCTTATTAATGTTTATAGTGGTTTTGGTTGAAGTCCTGCTTCAGTCTATTGCAGATGGACAGGTCTAGTGATCCTGAATCTGGGGGACACTTTGCTGGTTCTGCTCAACCTTGATATTTCTGCTGGCGTGTGACAGCGACTGGTGTAAGCTGTTGCGCTAAACTCGGGAGTGCTGTTTCCCTTCAAAAGGTGTATCGCCGCTGGATCTTGTCACAGCCCGACATAGGGATTTATGTGCTACATTCTGAATATAATTTCCATGACATTTTCATTATTATTCGTTAAGTGTATTAAGTTTTTCAGAAAAGAAGCTACTAAATTGTTCATGGCACCTTCTATCTATAGGTGGTACTGTTGCCTAGAGCATAATGAAATATGCTGGGGACTTCCCGGGGAAATGGATACTGAAAACACACAGGGCAGGTTTCCCTTAGGAGACTCTTCCGTCATGTAAATGTAATGGCTTTTTAACTTTCCAGAACCTAATGGCTTTTTTCTTACTAAACTGTTAGTAGGCAATTATTTCAGTCCAGGTTTTGAATACTTTAGGGTTTTTCATGTTGTACAAGATGGGCACCAAGGTCTGATGTTGAATTATTTCAAAAGGACTTTTGAAATGAAAAGAGCTTTTCCTTGTGAAGCGTTGGGACCGTGTGGGCAACTCAGCTGCCCCGTCTGCTGCGTACATTTGTGCAGGCATCGTGTGTGATGGAAGGGCTCAGGATGGCATGCAAAAGGCTGCCCTTTTCTGAAGGAAGGGGGGTTCACATGGATCATTTCTGCCTCTGCTGTAGGAGATGTGGTCCTTCGCCTTCCCGCTGCACATACGTGAGGGGATGAGAAATGGGGTTTAAGAGGTGATCCTTGATGGGACAGGGGCGCTCAGAAAAAAGAAGACATGAAGTAGTGCTTGTGTGTGCTCAGCTTTTGAGAGGGGATGCTCTCAGTCAGGAATAAAGTTGTGTTACACCAGTGTTGCTCAGTGCATCTGAGGGTTGTGCATTACCTTGCTGCTAGGTTAGCAAGTGTCCACATGGCACTCGGCAGCTGCTGCCTTGAAAGAGAAATTCTCCTCTAGAAACCCTTCTGGACCAGCTTGCTTTGTCACTGTGACGACAAACCAGCTGTAAATTGCTCAGACTCGGGAGGATCTTGAAAGTTTACTTTTTTCCTGATTTTAAATGATGATATTAAACAGAAGAAATTCAGTGGGGGCAAAAAAGGTATGTGACTAGATATGGAGAGCAAGCAACACCTGCTTATAGATACCTTGGTGCTCACGGCCTTTTTCTCTTTATCTAGCAATAACACAAGCAGGTGGGACACCTCTCCTCCCCCTGCACCCCTTCCAAGCCTCTGGGCTGAAGCTGGCTGTGGTGTCGATGGTGGGAGCAGTTTCACATCAGAGGCCGAATGCGAGCACAGGGGCACAAGTGTAATCACATCAGTGTTCCGTGCCGTTTTCCTAATCCAGCCCCGTTTTCCACTGTTAGCTGTGCCGACACATCCTCATTCGTGCTCTACGCCCACAGCATCTGAATATGACTTTGTTCGTGGTTCATCAAGGAAAGAAACATTCCAGTGGTGAACATCTGGAGGAATAGTTTTGGAATGAAGAAAGAGGAAAATGAGTGCAATGGTGAAAACTGATTCAGAACTGAATGTGGAGCTTTATCGGGTCTGTTCTCCTCAGGTTGTGGCACTTGGCAGTGGCGTGGAATAGGTTATTGTTGATCTTGTGGGAGGCAGAAAGCAAGATTCTTCCAGTATCCTTCCCTCGGTTATCTTGGCGGTTGACAGCTAGCTGTTCTGATGGTCGATACAAATTGGAAAGACACGTCCTCTGAGGAGCGGCCGAGGGCTCTGGGTTTGTCTAGTTTGGAGAAAAGGAGGCTGAGGAGGAGCAACATTGTTCTCTACAGCTTCCTGAGGAGAGGATGTGCAGAGCAAGGCGCTGGTCTCTTCTCCCAAGATCCAGGGGCAGGGAATGGTTCCAACATTGAGTCGAGGGAGGTTCAGACTGGATGCGAGGAAGTGTTTCTCTGCGCAGAGGGTGTCCTGGAACAGGCTCCCGGGAGAGGTGGTGGATGCCCCAGGCCTGTCCGTGTTCAGGAGGCACTCGGACCCTTCATACCGTGCTTTAGGCTGGTCAGCCCTGCCGTGCTCAGGGGGTTGGTCTGGCTCGCCATCGCAGGGCCCTTCCAGCTGGAACTGGGCTGGTCTAAATTAATGAAAAAAATCGCAGTGATGGTAGGAAACACGTAATGAACTAATGGAAATAGTAAGGAAATGGGGTCTGATATCAGCTAAGACAGTTAACACTTGGAGCCCTAGATGGCCGTGCCAGGTCTGGTCAAAAGCCGAACTCCTTAATTTTCATGTTGGAGGAACAGTGGTCACGGCGGCTGCGTACAAGGCCGCTCTCGTGTTCACTGGCAGCAGCGTGCGCAGGTGGTGACCTCCCCGGGCTGCTCTGCTCGCATTCAGAAATCGGGGCGCAGGGACTGACCTGGCCGGGGGAGCATCCGTGCTTAGGAGTCTTGTGGTGGCTTTGTCAGCTGGATGGCTGGCAATGAGGATGAACTTGTGGTCACGGTAACTGCATCATAGGCGTGTTGCCAATGGAAATGCCAAGTTTGCTTTTCTGCTTCCACTTCTGTGCTGTAGATGACAGAATTTAACAAATGCTAGTAAAATAATGGCTATAGGGGTTACTTTTGTGCTCAGGCTTGATGGTGGTGTTTTGTTTTTTGTTTTCTTCCAGTTTACTTCTTGCACCGTCTTCGCTTTCGCTTCAGAGAGCGCTGCGTGGCGAAATGGGTTCGTTAGGCTGGCAAAGAGCAGGCAGCCGCTGGTGGTATGTATGTTTGTGTCCCGATCGATCCGCCTTGCTTCTGGCAGTCTGTGAATGAGATCTGCTGCAGTGTACGCCTGAACCTGGGGTTTGGTGGCGGTTTGTATTAACCTGAGTAAGTTTTTAAGAAAAAAAGCTGTGAAAAGAAATTGTGTGACTTCAGTGACTTTTTACCTTCTATTGCCAACATGCTGGAGCTTTGATAATTTCCAGAATTTCAGAAATTTCTTTTTTACCTTGTTGGAATGAAATACCCAACGAGATATTGGGAGGAGCAGCTTTTGTATTAATTGTTTTTGGCATCATTTTGTGTGTAGACTGACAGCCTTTTGTTACAGAAGGCTTAGTAGTAGCTCCGCTGTTACTGAATTTGCGGAGTAAAACTGTCTGTGGCAGTAGAGATGGAAATACCTTGAATCGCCAGGTGATTTCGTAAGAATAAAACCTCTTTCTTGGATTTGACTCTAAAGGGTAATTGCTCCCCGAGACGCTCCTCAGGGCAGCAAAACAACTGGGCGTGTGGAGAAGTATTTTTCCATAGGATATGTGTTTCTTGGAGAAACCTGTGCACCTAAGAAAAACCAGTGCATTTTTAATGCTTCTTTTATTATTATTTTTTTTTATTTGCCCCCTAGATGTGTCAAATACTTTAATTTTAAAAAGGACCAAAATGTATCTACTTTGCAAGCTTTTTCTGTGTACTGAATGTTGAAAGGCAAAAAGTACATTAGTGCTTTTGGCTTCAGATATTAAAGCACTGTCTCTTTTTGGTTTAGCGAATGTTGAAACTTGGAATAAAACAGAGTTTGGACAGGATACAGGATCACATATGGGATTTTTCTTTCCCCTCTCAGAGCATTTGTGAGCCCCTGCACACTGGAAAGCCTAGTGAGAAAGGCAGGGGAGGAGATGAGAATATATTTGTGGCCTTGATGTAAATGCCACGTTTTAAAGAAATTACATCATGAAAATTGTTTTCCACTTCAGTATCTCTGAGGACTATTAACAGGAGCAACACCAGACCTAGAAATACTTTGCAGTCTGTTAGTGCTCAGAATATGAGCTGATATATCAGGACACAAGATAAAGGAAATTGCTTCTTGACTAGTTCACTGGGGAGATGTCAGCATCATTTGAAACAGTTCCTGGTTTGTTCCATGTGAGCCCGTGAGATCCCAGGGAGAGTTGTTGTCATGTAAGGCCGTGTAGGGGTGGCAGGTGGGGTGAAGACCTCGTCTTTTCAGGGAAGTGAAGAGGTTATTTTTATTCTCAGCTGCTTGCTTTTCCAGCATTTTCCTGTTTCTGCGATCAGTGTTGTGAGAAAGGGTGAGGAAGCAAAGGGAGACGTGGCAGCATCCCAGCTGCAGGTTGCACATACATGGGTGTGTGGCAGTGGCTGCTGCAGGGCTCATCTCTGTGCGCTGTGGGGAAGGATGAAACGGCCCTGTGTGAAGCAGAGTTTGAGCTGACGTGGTAGTTCTTTAAACAGTTCTTGTTCTTCACGTGTGCCCATGCTCATACATGTGCAGAGTCATACACAAATAGTTCTGCTCTTAGTATGTGTGTGCATGCTGCATCTCAAAATCTTTACTAGCTGTCTGCTAGTGGCATGCTCAGCGTGTGAGCAAACTCTGCAGCGTTGCCCGTTCTTTGCTTAGTGACATGGGGCTATGTCGTGTCTGTATTTTAAGCTGTCCCTAGCAGCAGATTTAGGTTTAATAATCAGAAATAGTCAGGGAGTTAGTTTTCACCCCATGGACATAACAATGAAAAGCTCAGCAGTCTCTTCTGCACGAAGGCCAAGTGCAAGGTCCTGTGCGTGGGTCGGTGCAATCCCAGCACAAGGACAGGCTGGGCGGAGTTGGGGTGTTCTGCCTGGAGAAGGGAAGCTCCGGGGAGACCTTAGAGCCCCTTCCAGTGCCTGGGGGGCTACAAGAAAGCTGGGGGGGACTTTTCCCAAGGGCAGGGAGTGACAGGACAAGGGGTAATGGGTTTAAATTGAAAGAGGGAGATGGAGATGGGACATCAGGAAGGAATTCTTCCCGGAGAGGGTGGGAGCACTGGGACAGGTGGCCCAGAGAAGCTGTGGATGCCCCATCCCTGAAAGTGTCCAAGGCCAGGCTGGATGAGGCTTGGAGCAACCTGGTCTGGTGGAAGGTGTCCCTGCCCATGGCAGGCGGCGGGGCTGGGGGGGCTTTAAGGTCCCTTCCCACCCACACCATTCTCTGATTCTAATACCTGTACAGACAGGTTCACCTGAAAGCGTTTTGTGTCAGGCTCCAAAGAACAGAAGTTTTGTAGGAAAGAGAACTGCCCAACATCATCATCCTTAGCTGGAAGGATGAATCTCAAGGCCTAAGCAGCCACAAACAAGGTTTACGCATTAGAAAGATACAGTGGGACTTAAATCACAAGTTATGAGACTGATTCAAGTGACGAGCGAGGAAAAGTGAGGAAGGACCATTTTTTTCAGTCAGTTAATAGCTTGGATTTCTTATTTTATAAAGTTATCATAACATGCAGTTTTTGGATGAATACTGCCTAGCATGGACTTCATATAAAACTTAAATTAGCATAAACGACACATAATACAGTTTTTTTTCCTCCATTTCTTGGGTCAATTGGAAGTGGGGGTAAGGACTTGGCATGGTTTTGGTGGTACTCAGTTAGACTCCTTCACAGTTGTACCTAAGAGGGGAGAGTGAAGCTCCATGCTCCTCTTGTGCCTGAAGTTCTTATCTCTGAGAAAAACCAGTGAAATCTCTTGTATTGATGTTTTTTAAATGTTAGTTATTTATTTGCGCAAATACGTTTTCGTTGCAGGAATTTTGTTTTCATCATGTTGTCTCACCAGTGCTGGATGAGCTGAAACTTCCTGCGTTTTGGGGAGAGCATGTATAAAAGGAATGACTTCATGGCCAATGTGATGGTCACCTCCGCCACTCCAGAGGTACGGATCCTGGGTTTTGGTAGCTCCTGTATCAAATGTAAATCTCTGCTGGTTTCTGCTCGCGCAGAAGCCCCTTCCGCTGCCCGTCACACCAGCCCTTTTTCTTAGGAGCGGTGTAGCATCTGACAACGGTAACTTCAGAACACCCCATGGTTCTGAGTGTTCACGAGCTGGTTTTGTATTGTTGATGATGATTATTCACCTAGATTAGTTTTAAATCACATTTTTGACCTGTAACCCCAAGATGTACAGCAGCCCTTTGTGACTGATGAGTTCAGAGCACTGTAACGTGCCACCTGAACGGAGCCAGTCAGATATACTCCAGTTGAATTTTTTTTTTTTTAATTTATTAGTCTGCCAGTAAGGAAGTGCTCTGTAAGATTCTGTCCATTTTAACCCGTTGCATCACTTGGAGACCATGCAGCTCTGCTGTGCCATCTCCAAAAGCTGCCTAGGTCCGTGCTGAGCTGCTGTGCACAGCTGACAGCAGGTGTGTGGAGGTCCAGGACTGCTTGGGAATTCGGTTCCCTACTGCCTTGTTCTGGTTTTTTACTTTCACGTAATGTTATGACAAAATGTTATAAGTCAGCCACAGTAAAGCTTGCCCAGTGAAGCACACGTTTGAAATGTGTGCTTGGAGGTACTTTTTGCTTTTATAAAGGTGTTATTTTGAGGAAATCCTTCCCTGGTTGAAAAATTCTACTTCATCATCTCTTAAGGCAACCGAAGAGCTGTGTGAAGCGAATTCTTCCTTTGTAGCGGTGCCTTTTGCACAAACAACTTGATCCTATCAAAGCAGTTGTCCTGATTTTCCTGAAACAAGTCAGCTGTGAGCTGGTCTTTAAATATACCAGAAAGACATGATACAGCTGTGCCCTGCTGAAGGTCGTTTTCTCAGACACAGTATAAATGCTCTCGGACCAGCAACAACAGTTTCTCGTTCTCTGAAGATGGGGGACACAGTTGGGAAATTCCTCTTCCGAACCTTTTTTTAAAAATCCAGGGACTTTGGCACAGCGTTTTCTCAGGACAGAGATGTCAGCCATAGGTCAGAGTGTAAGAAGTCGCCAGGGTCAAACCCCAGCATCTTCTTTGTTCTGCCCGTGGGAGCGGCTGGCAGCAAGTGCCTGAGAAGGGCATGGGAGCTGTGTGAGCACAGGAAACGTCGCGCTGTTCCGTCCTGGCCCAGCTGCTCGGGAGCCAGGGACTTGTGAGGGGAAGGGCCTGTTGGCAACCTCTGTGGCTGTCTCCCAGAAAGCTCCTCAGTCCCCTGTTGGAATCTGTCGTCTTTTAGTTTACCCGGAACCCCCTAGCTGTTGTTCAGCTTAGCTGTACGCTGTGTGAAGACCTCTATGCTCGTAGTGAATTAAAATCTCTCCCTAGTTTCAGCTGATAACCCCGTCTCCTGGGGTTAGATGAAGCAAAGAGAGACCCTTCCTATCTTTCCTCTGGCTTCCTTTGGTGCCTGTGCTCCCTGCCCCCAGCACACTACCTCTTTCAGGCCAAAGGTTTCCAGCGTAGCCAGTCGTTAAGCTGTTCCGTACCTGGGCTTGTCCTTGGTGCCTTGGTGAAACTCTTCCGGTTCCCTGATACCCCCTTTAAGGTGCAGATGAATACTGCAGATGAATTCCAAGTTCGGGTGCACAATGGATTTACAAAGGAGCATATTCATACTGTGTTATGTGTTTTCTCATTTCCTTCTCCTGACTTGCAAATCTTGTGAAGTCCCTCCTCAGTTTTTCATTGCCAGGTTTTGGGTTTTGTTTTACCACACTGAATAAATAAAAAGAAGATCCGTAGCCGTTAACAAATTGTCACCTCGTTGTGCACGGTCTTTTCCAGGTTGTTCAGTATGTAATAATCATCGCTTACCCATGCGTGAATCTCTGACGATTCACATATTCTCAGTGCTTCTAACTAATTATTTGTCATTGCAAGGCCAGTCTCCTTGCTAGGGGTCCATAGGTTCCTCAGGATCTTTGGAGTGAGGAGCCATGTCACAGATCTTTAAGACAAGAAACAGAAAAACAATGCTACTATTATTATTAAATCACATTATTCCTGAAGAAAGGAAAATGAGCCACAAGTGCCTGCATCTCAGCCTAAGGACAAACATCAGAAGGAAGGCGAGGCAGCAGCTTTTAAGGCAAGGCACAGTACTGTTCCAGAACACCCTGGAGCTGACATCGGGTTATGTTTCAGGATGTGTCAGTTTTTCCCTTTTTAGGCTGTTACGGCCAGAGCAGCGTGGTTTGGGTTCACCCACCCTTTACCTTGCATATTTAATTTAAAAATTTCCATTGAATATGAATCTTCAAAATCCCAACACGTTTCCTTTTGTGTGACACCTCTTTTGTCTACTCTTGTCTTTTTCAAAATGCTTTCTAAAGCCAGAAGTTCCATAGAGCCAGAATTGTATGTCACTGTAGTTTTTGCAGAAGAAAGTTAGTCGGAAGCATTCGTGAACCATGCTAAACTAATTTTTATAATTCAGTGTCTGAAGCTTTGTGAAGTTCACACATTTTCTTGTAAATTCTTAATATTTTTACACATAATTTCTGAATTTGATGTGAAACTCCTCATTCTGCAGATAAGCCTACTATTTTTTCTTTGTAGGGTAGTAGCAGCTCAGATTCTCTGGAAGGGCGAAGTGCAGATTATGCCAATAAAAGCTACGATGCAGTTGTATTTGATGTGTTGAAAGTAACTCCTGAGGAGTTTGCTGTAAGTAGAAATGTTATTTTTGCATTTAAGCTTGTGTAATATTCAGGGCTTGCAGGATATTCAAAAATACATAAAGCTTTTGTCTTAAAATCTTTTAAATGAACTTCCAGTATTCTGGAAGACAAATTTCTGATTATGTAAACGTTAAAATTAATTGTCTTGGGATTTAATCATTCAGTACTGACTTGACACAGCATATTTGTTTTTCTGTGTAAAGCCATTTGATTTTTTCCTGGTGTTTTAGAAGCCCTTAGCATAGGTGTAAAGAGGTTGGTTATCCACAGCCTGATTAGTTCTGTGAAACTGAAGGCACAAATGAATATTCATCTTTTCAGCTGAAACATCACTTTCTCAGAAAAATCAGTTTCGTAAAAGCAGGAAAGAAGCTTGTAGAGAGGAAGCTATTTACATTCCTTAATAACAAGCTTTCAGCTCTAAACGGGAAGCAGAACTGCAGTTTTGGCAACAGCCCAATGCAGTTCTTGTGCTGGGCTCTTTGTTTTCAGTTTCTGTGCTGACTTGCTGGGAGCAGGAAGGAGTGGGGACGAAAGCTGTCGAACCCAGCTCAGTGTTTCCATTAATACTCTGGGTATCAAAATGATGTTTCCCTCGTTTGGCCTGAGACTATTTAATACCCGTTCTCAGAGAAGCCCTGGAGCTATGTCTACGTTATTCTCCAAGTCTGTCACTTTGGAGCAAACTCTGCGGAGTCTTTTGGCAGTAGTGCAGAGTGCACAGATGAGAGCTGTTGTTAGGGGAAAATGTAACTGTAATACTTGGTTGGCAAATGGGCATCCACTCCGTTAAGATGACCCTGATGCTTTGGCTCCTGTTCATCCAAGTTGCAATGCTCCGAGGCCGAGGGCTGCCGTCAGGAATCCAGAGAGCCACAATGCAGACAGGCCTGTAACATGACACACAGTACAGAGGTGTAATTGCATCAGAGGCTGAATGCTAAGCCCAACGACAGCCCAGAAGGTAGTCTGTAGCCTACACCAGCACAAATGAGTTTGTGGTGATCTCAGAACTGTACTGGTGTACTCACAGGATGATGGAGTCGAGGTGAGGTTGTTTGCAATTTACAGCTGTCGGTTGTCTCTGATGTCTGTAACTCCTCCTGCCGTTGGTCTGTTCCAGAAGCGTGTTGCTGAGGGTCTTGATTTCATGGTACACTTGCAAAACACACACATGCACCTCCCCGCCCTTACATCATTGTAACATCTTTTAACTCAGAAGTCCAAACTACTGTAAGTTGATTTTCTTTCTCCAGTTCCACCCGTAGTCACGAACAAACCAATCAACCAACCCCCCACCCCCAGCTCCCACAGAAAATGGACTGAAGCATGTCTGTAGGACTGGCAGCGAGGCTGGATGAGATCCTGTGCAGACCCTGGTGGTGGGGCTGCTGGTTGGGTGGTGGGTTTTGGCGATTTCCATGCGCCACGTGAACTTGCAGCACGAGGCTCTTGGCCAGGGTAGCTGTTCTCCTTGTGCCGCAGTAGAACCTCCTCACTGGTTTACCCTGACCCTCTTTTTTAATTCACAGCTCAAGAGATGTTCACTGTTTCTCTTCCATTCAGAGAAGCAGATCATTTCTCTTTTTCAGTAGATAATAGCTCCCAGCAAATCCCGCAGGCCACGTGTTTCTGAGGGCTGGAGCAGTCTCTGTCAGATAGCCTGAAGCAGTCCAGCTGGGGACAGTGGCAAAAGCCACAGGTTTGGCTCCATGTAGTTAGGGCAGTTTGGTTCCGGACATAAGAGCAGGGATTTGTAGAAGATGGGATTTCTGTACTGAATAAGTATTTAGAGAAAGGGAATAGAATTTCCCTTGTGGTGACACACATAGGATGGAAGGACCAGCAGCTTGTCAGTACCATGGAATTTTGTTTTAACCGTTCTGGTGATTTTGACTGAACTTGTGTCTTGTGGAAACGGCTACTAATTCTGACTGAAAACTTCTTCATTAGTGTCACGTAATATGGCTCATAGTCAGCTTTTTGGAGCCTCTGCTGTGCATCTCACCAGGAGACAGTCAGAATGGTGCAAACAAGCATTCATGGCTGCAGTTTTTTGAGGAGCAGGGGGAGGTGTGACTGGCACTGAGCTTGTACGTCCCCAGACGTCGCTCAGAAGTGTGAATAGCAGAATCGGGTGCTGCCAGGGGTGTTCGGCTGGGGCTTTGTGGCAGAATCTTTGACTTGGCATCGTAGAAAAGCAAGAGAGTCTAAATTAACCAATTACGGGAGGAATTTTTTTTCACATCTGTCAAATTCTATGGGCCCCCAGCTTTCTGGACTCGTGTCTGAGGAGTCCTTATTTTATCCTAGTTATAGAAACTTTACTAAGATTCTGTTCACATAGGTAGCTCTCATTCTTAGGGGGTGGAATCAACTGAGCACTTTGAGAGGGGACAAGCAAAGTTCCGCTATTTTGGGTTTAGCGTACTGAAATGGCCAGCAGAGAGGCTTTGCTGCAGAAGGGTCCAAAAAGCGTTCTCTGACACTTTCTTGTGCACACTGAATCACAAAGGTCAGAGCTCTGTCAGCTCGTACGCTCCCAGTGTAGTACAGTCGGTTACACAGGCCTCACACAGCTTAGATAGGTCATGTCACTCGACTGCCAGGATTTTACCACTCAGGTGCTAAGTGTTCTCTAAATGCTTCTTTTCCCAAATTGTTGGCTTTGAAACAGCATTACGGGGTCTTACCAGGTCTTACCAGGACCTACTCATCAGTGACTGCGAACCTGCGTGCACCCCTCTAAAGCTTGCTCTGATCGTAGCTCGTTAGCATGTCTGAATGCCGTACGCTGCTTTCGGGGGGCAGGGCAGGTCGTCTTCCCACCCTGTGTGTCGGTCAGTGAGGGGCCCGGGCGGCAAAACCCAGGTTTTCCCTCTGACGCTGCTGCAGGTACTGACACCTCTCCCGAGCGCGGCTGGTGGCTGTCGCCAGCTGGGGGGTGCTGCTTGTGGGGTGTCAGCCGGCACAGGGCAGGCCGAATTCGGGACTTGGCCGTTGCGGCCCCTGGAGAAAGCGTGACCGTGTGGTGTGGCGTTACTGAAGGGGGGGTGTAAACACCTCGCTGCTAGCGCTTCGTGTCGCGTCATTTACGATTCCCTCTGTATTGCAGAGCCAGATCACACTGATGGATGTGCCGGTGTTTAAAGCGATACAGCCTGAGGTAGGTTTCCTAAGCTGTCTGTTCACGCCTCTGGAATGCAGTGCCTGGGAACCCTCCTAGGACAGCTCTTTGGTTCAGAAACGCTCAGCTTCCTGCACTGCACGAAGCTCCCCCGGGTTGTTCTCCCTAGTACCACGCATCTAACCCCGCCTGCTTCCTTTCGCTTCCCATCTCTTGCTGGGAACCACCGTGCTTTTCCAGAAGTTGAGTGTTCCTTCAGGATAAATCTGCCAAATACTAGAATTCTCTGCTCTCCCTTCTGCTCCCGTTTTCCATTGTGTGCCTGACTTTGGGGTTTGACTGGTACCTCTAGACATAACCTGTATTTTAGGCTGCATCAGCTGCTCGGAAAACTTCTTAATTTGCACTGTCATGTTCACATCTCAGTTCTGAGGGAATAAACCAGTCCAAACTCTGAAAAGCTAATGTATTCCTGTCCTTTAATGTTTTGAACTTTTGAAAAGGCACAGAAAGGAACTTTGGCCTGTTGAGAAAAAGCAGTCAATGTTAGCACAGACATTTGGAAATAAGAAATAGGAACTTCATAAAGAAAGGATGAAGGTAGTTGTCCGAACGTATTTGCATAACAGGGAAAAGTTATCTTGGTGTTTTGATGAAGTACATTTCTTTTCTGTAAAAGGTACAAGAATTGTGTGTTTCCAGCTTCAGGTTCCTTGGTAGAAGAACAGGTTGCAGGTTGTTGTTTTCTTGTGCCCAGGTGGAATGTCGTGAGTACGTGCAGGGGAAAACCCTGTCATGGTAGCAGCACTGAATTTTTGATGTCAGAAGGGGCAGTCCAGTGGTTCTTAGAAGTTCACTCCATCTAATTTAGTCACTGACAAACGACGTTGTTGCTGTGGTGGTTCAGAGAGATGATCAGCCTGCTCTTTTGAGCCAGTATAGGAAGGAAAATAAAAACTTGTCCATCTGGTGTCTGGCCTTCCTGTCTGCTAAATTAATTCTGTTTCAAGAACACCGAGACAGTTTTGTAGCTGAAAACCCTTTCATGCCTCTGAAACTACGCGTGTTCTCCAGCAGTCAGGGAGTCTTTAATGTGGGGGAAAACTGGCAGGTGAACAGTGCGGTAAGAAACCAGCAGCACCCACAGAAATTGTGTTAACACACGGATACCAGTATTTACACAGCCCTCGTGGAGACTTCCCATAAGAAAGTTTTGCTGAGTTAAACATCAGCTGGGACAAAAGGGGAGTTTCACCCAAAGCAGGGCCAGTGGGGTAGGGTGACCGAGACTTCCACGTCAGCACAGGATTTCTGGACTCTTGAGACCAGACGTGCCCCAGTCATGGAGAGTCGGTGTCTCGACAGATGGGAATTGGCATGTCGGGATACAGAATAGGTTTGGAACTGGAAGTGCTTTTCGTGGTGCTCACACAGAAACATGCAGACCTCCCCACGCTGAGAGTCTGTTCCGTTCAGCAGCGTGTACAAACCGCTTTTCAGAGGCGGAACGCTCATCAGCCAGCTCTGCCTTTTCACTCAAGGCATCTGAAGTTGCTCGTGAGCATTTGGAAAGTTGAACAACATCTTGATTGAAACTGAAACTTGTGGCTCTAAAGACAGAGGGGTGATTTGGAACCAGTGTTAGGGAGAACTCCTTTCCCTCATGGACGTGCCTGCCCCTTGTCAGGTCTGAACATAAAGACTGCATAGGTACGTGGTGACCTGAATCTGCAGTTGAAAAGAGCTGGGCTGTCTAAATATGTTTGGAACTGCCTGAAATAACTCTTGGAACATGGACACCTTCTTTCTGGCTAAGCCAAATTTGTAGCTGTAACTTCGAATTTCTTTTGATGCGTAATTTAATCCAGTTTATTTAAGGAGAAAATCTTTGATCTGCTTTGTTCTCCTCTGTTTACTTTCTACTTCCCACAGGAATTTCTACTATTTATTTTGCAGCTGAGGTGAAAGGTGGTTTCTTGCCTTTGGATTTATTATGCATTGATATTGGTTAGTTGTGGTTACAGGTATGGTCCAGAATTTGTGATTTTTTTCTTACTATTTTGGACTGGGTGACTTGGAAGTAGTCCCTGTCATGAAGGAGCATTCACAAGTTTGTTTCATTTCCTGTGCCTGCCCTGTGCAGCCCCCTGGCAACTTTTTGCTTCGTTAGCACCAAAGTACTGGTCTGTACTTTAAGTGCATGCCACACTTCATCCGAGTCTGGCTGAACTCTTACAGCTTAAAAACCATCAAAACCCAAACCAAAAGCGACTCCCAACCCCAGCCTTTTGACCAGACCTGCAGATGCCCGGCTGTTACTCGCCAGCCTTTTCCCAACGATAGATTCTCTCAGAAAGAGCATCCTGTCTGGAGAATTCGGTTTTAAAAATCTGTGTATAAGTGTAACAATAAACAGTGACATTACAGTTCTAAAACTGTGTTCTTCAAATGCTTTAGATCTTACATTTTAATTTAAAAACCCAGAGTTTGACTGCGCTAAACATGAACGTTTTCCTAACTGTGATACTGAGGTCCAGGAGGAATAGCTGGGTTACCAGCTGCGGTGGCACAGCTGAATTTTGTGTTCTTTAACTAATATTGCTTATTGATATGTTCAGCTTCAGTTCTGACGCAGCTGGGATGACACACTAGCAAAGTCTTGACTCCTGCGTCTGCTGATTCGCTCGTACCAGGGCTGAAAAAACGCAGAATGCAGCTTCAGAGACGTCACTTGTGGCTGATGGCTTAGTCTCGCTGTTTCTGGGTGTTTAATAATAGCGTCCGTTTTCTGTGGTATCAGCAGAATATGTCGATCCCACCACTTAGGTCCATCAGGAAAACGCAGAAGTGAGTGGTTAGACTGGTTACCATCGAGTCGGTGCCGTGGATTGGTTGGAGCAGGTATCTGGTAGATGCTTCGGTCATGTACCAGCTTTTGCACTTGCAAATGTTTTTAAACATTACTGATTTTTAAGGCAAACTGTATGTGTGTTTCCTAGGAACTCGCCAGCTGTGGATGGAATAAGAAAGAAAAACACATCCTCGCTCCAAATGTTGTTGCCTTTACCAGGAGGTTTAACCAGGTAGATGATTGGGTTACTGTGAAGAACAGGTACTGCTTGACAGTTGAGTTTGAGTGTAAGGTTCAACAGAACTACTCGTGTTAGTTAAAGTTAAGAATATTTTTCGAAATGAAGATTAAGATTTAAAACGGCAGTTCCTGGTTCCAGTTGCTTCGTCCACATTTTTGTGGTGTTCCTCTAGACCGTTGGTTCCTGATAATGTTTGCTGATGTGTCACGGTACAACATTAGCAATCTGTCCCTTCTTTCTTTGTGTTTCACCTGCTCCCTCAGGTGTTTTAGTGTTGCCACACTTCTCTGCCTGCGTACAGGCAGCGGTGATGCTTTTGAGTAACGGATGCTTTTTGGGTACGGGTGGGAATTTGTGGCATCAGAGCCCTTTTCTTCCTTCCCCTGTCTTCTCCTTGGAGCATCATGAAAGTTTACAAATATTTCATCTAATAAAGCCCTTTTTATTGTAAATAAACTGTGTGTGTTTACTTTACAGGTCAGTTTTTGGGTCGTACGAGAAATACTAACAGCACAGACCTTAAAAATAAGGGCAGAAATATTGAGCCATTTTGTGAAAATAGCTAAAGTAAGTGCAGATTTCTTGTCCTGGCATGCAATATCTTGTTTGCTCTGTGTTGGTTTCTGCACTGCTCCTCTGAGCCGTTGCTGCATTACAGAGCTGTGTTGTTCCATGTGGATGAGATAAAGGTCTGACGTCCGTGGTTTTTACTGGGCTAAATAAAAGCTGCCCAGTTCAGGGTGACTCGGCTTGTCCCTTCGCTGGGCAAGTCCAGAGGCGGTGTGGTTGTTGACGGCTGGCCCTGAGCTGCCAGCACCGAACGTGGTTGTGACCGGTTCCCTTGTCTCTCCCCTTTCGTGAGGAGAAATCTCTTGCTCCTGGAGCAGCTGCTGTGTCCGGCCCGCAGCGTGCGGTCGCTGGTGGGAAGTGCCGCTGTCAGCGCTCGGTTACTGTCATGACTTTTAGCACTGCGTTTTACACGTAGTTCTTAACTTTTTAAAAACCAGATTGCTTTTAATAAAACACTTCTCTGCTTCATGCCCTGTGGCCGTTCTGTTTGGTGTCACCCTGTCTGACACAAGCATTGGTAAGAAGACAGCGCTTGGATCCTCGGCCCGAGTGCTAACCCTGTACGTGTGAAGCTCTGTGTGTGTAGAGAATCAGAAGAATGTTTTCCATGTAACCAGGTTTTTTGATGCTGTGAATATTCCCAGTTAGTTCACTTAGCAGTGTTGTGCTTACGCAGCAGCGAATGTATCTGACCGAGTTCCTGGCACAAACGCTTAGGCCAGGTGCTAGGAGAACAGTCAGCGTGGGGGTGCTGGTTGAACGAGGCTGGGCTTCCCCCTGCGGAAGGCGGACACCTCCGCTTCTCTCCGCCTTTTTTCCTCTTCCGTCAGTAGTATCCTGGTCTTCCCCAAACACTCCTGAGCCAGTCACCCGGGGATGAATCCAGGCTCTTTAAGATTTCCAAAGAAGCTACACGCCGGCAGCAGTTCTTGCTTTTCTGTCTTCCCGGAACTGTTGTAGGAGCCGTTGCCGCCTGCGACAGCTTTATTCAAAGCGCTGTGCCTTTGGAGATAGCGTGCGTTGGGTGACTGGCAGCACAGGGTGAATTTAAAGTATGTTGAAATGAGGAGGATTTGTCCTCCAGAACAGATTGCAAAATAAAAGTTGGTTGAGTTCTCAAAGGGCCATCAGCATCTCTGGCTGATGTTTTTGGCTTGATTAAATTTTTAATTTCCAAAATTACACTCATATTCAAAGACAGTGCATCAAATAATTTTTTCACATTTTCTGTTCCTGAAGGAACAGCCTTAGAAAATAAAAAATTCGAATTAAATACAGTTTGTATTCTCACAGCTGAACTGCTGGTTGTTTTGAGGCGTTTGTTTGGAAAATTTGCAACTTTTAAAGTGGTCTTAAGACTTCTGCACACTGACAGTGTTGGCTCGTGTTGCCTGCAGTCTGCTGGGAACTTCTGTGTTTTCTTATTGAAACAACGTGGATGTTGTTAATGCAACTTTGAGATTAATTAATCCTGATTCCTTTTCCATGTGCTAAAAATTGTTGTTCCCATTTTCCAGAAGCTTCTAGAACTGAATAACCTTCATTCTCTCATGTCGGTGGTGTCGGCACTGCAGAGCGCGCCCATCTTCAGGCTGACCAAAACCTGGGCTGTAAGTTACTCCCTGACCATTGTCTTTTCCGTGCTGGGTGAATTCCCAGCTGCCCTGGGCTCTTCTGAGCTGTCGAACTGCGTGATCAGGATGACGATTTTTATGCTCTGGTTTTGTGGCACTGTCGCAGCAGAAGTGATCTGGTAGTGTTCTGTGGGAGTTTCAGTAGCTGCTTATTTTTAAGCGTCTTTTTTCCTGTACGAGTTCCCCTTTTCCTGCCCATTCTAGAAGCCGCTGGTTAGACACCCAGGTGGACTGGGGTTGATAAGGAACCATAGAAGATCCTCGTACAGAGGGTATGTCAGATTGTGTCCGTCCACAGATTGTGTGTCGTTAATCCTTGCCTGGAAGGAAAGGAAGTCAGGACCAATTGCAAGTACTGAAGCGTTGGCTGTGCAATTACTGCACAGTGCATTTCAGTTTCCATCTATCCATAACTCCATTTTCAGAAATTCAGTCTCTTGAGGGCAGAATTTCTCATTTAAATGTAGTGTAAGTTTTGCTATTTCTTTGAAATAATTACACAATTACAGTGCAGTCCTGCTGCAGGTAATCCTTAAATATACAAAGGATCAGTTAATTCTTATCAATTTGTTATTCTACCCAACATGGACCCCACTGACTGCAGAACCGGTGAAGATGGCTGCCCTGAACTCCTACCTAAGCTCACCCTGTCTGCAGAATGCCGGTAGCTTTTCCGGTTTGATTGCTCAGAGTCAGGCTGTATCTAATGAGAACGAAAGCGCCGCTCCTGAGCAGCGTGATGAGGTTGGAACCTCAGCCGGGAAAACTGCTCGCGTGTGAAACTAAGTGTGTGAGTGATTCCTTGCAGGACCGGGACCTGAAGAGGGGTAACTGTGGGCAGAGTAGTTCAAAAATCCAGTGCTGTGCAGAGTTAGGGCCTCCAGGACTCCCAGTGCTGTTGAGGAAGAAAAGGGTGACATTATTCTGCCTCTTCTCCTCCGGGTACCTTTACAGGAGGTGCTGTTCCAGGGCTGCCAAGGGGCTTGGGGCTCCAGTTCATCCCCGTTCGCACCATTGTTCCGCCGGTGGCTCCTGCCAGGCCTGTCCCATTCCGAGCAAGGCTGACTGCAGCAGTTGACTGGGCCGGATCTGCTGCGGTGGTTGTTAGGCCAACGGGCAGATGCACGGGGCCTGGAAACGGGACAGCGAGGCTTGTGAGCGCTGTAGTTCCGGCCCGGAATGTCACTGAGGAAGAGGCATAGTAAGGGATGCGCTGTGGAAAGTACCGCGCAGGAAGCCAGTTTCCTCTGAAGTTTAATATTGCTGAGCTTATTCCGAACTCTGCGGTAGGGGTGTCTGGCTCCTTGATAAAGTGTTGTGGGGTAATCATTGTGCTTGCTCATGGATCAAGGCTTGTGCTGGCTTGCATCCCCCCACCCCCCAGCAGGTAGCAGCGGTACTGCTTTGGGTGATGATGGGGAAGTGGAGAGTAACTCAACTGTCTTCTTTACTGTGGGTGGTGCAACAAAGTATCGTCGTTGTCTTTGTGTGGGTTTGTCTTTGAAAACTTTGTGATCTTCACTTTTTTTCCATGTAGCTGTTGAATCGCAAGGACAAGACCACTTTTGAGAAGTTGGACTATTTGCTGTCTAAGGAAGATAATTACAAAAGGACACGCGAGTACATCAGAAGCTTAAAAATCGTTCCTACTATACCATATTTAGGTGAGTTTGAACAATTTCCGTATTTATCTGGAGCTCGGTTTGACTGTATTCCATGCCCGACAAGGCCGCTGTCTGCGTGACATTCCAGAGCTCGCTGCTGGTTACTTCAGGCGTGTTCTCCGTTCCGGCGGGACAGGCCGCTTGTGGCGTGCAGCCCCTTTGCACTGAGCCGTTCGTGTGACGGCAGCTGTGCTAGCGCTTAGTTTGAACTGGTTTTGTGATGATGCTACTGCCTGGGTTTTTGGCTGAGGAACAGAGGTCGTGGCAGTGTTAATGATCACTCAGAGCAGGATTTTTTCTTCCCCGTGGGGCTTTGTTACTAGATGTGCGTGAAGTACGCCGTGTGTCTGCATCAGTAATGAGCAGTGTGAACCTGGAGAGCATCTCGGCCTGGGAGTTTGGGGAGGCAAGGTCCTGCTTTCTCTGATGATCCTTAATGAGTTCCTGGGGCAGTAGGGTCCGTGTGCTCTGCTGGATGAGATACAGCCTGGTAGGGATTGTCCCGCTGCCTCCTGTATCCGTGCACTCCAGCGTAGGGCCGTAGTGCTGCCGGGAGCGCTCTGCTGGTCTCTCGCCTGTCACTTCCTGTTTGCGTTGTGCACTGAGAAGCCCTGAGAGGTTCGAACTCTTGGATCCCTGGGGGTTCCAGGGCCCATCTTAGGGGTGCTGTGGCCTGAGGGAAGATTTTAGGAAATGGTAGTGGTCGCTAAGCTAGGTCGCAAGCCCCGGGGTTGATTACACGGCGGGAACGTGCGGTGGGAGAATTTTAGACACTTTTGCTGCAGAAGGGTGGAATGATGGCTGAACATTTGTACTTGTCTACAAGAACGAGGCTCTTCTCTCCGGTGCGCCATCTCCAGGGTTAAAATGGGTCTCATGCACTGACTTTTCTGCGCTGTCTTTTTTTAACTACATGGCAAGGGTAGAGAAATGACTCGCCTTTTGGGTAGAAAGGCCAAGGCATAAGGTTATTTTAACAAATGACTCGGCCTGGACATGGGCTTAAAGCCTGCCACGAGTGCTGCGTGGAGGCGTGTCGGTACCTTACCTCCTCCTGCGGAGAAGCACCCGCAGGACCTTTTCTGCCGGATGCCCTGTCCTGGGGATCTGCAGAGGGTTCCCTGAAGTTTGCTGCGTACTGCCACCGAGCCAAGCATGGCGCAGCGTTTGGAAGAGTATCTTGACTGCACTGTCTTCATAAAGCCTCTGATAGTCCTTTTTGTGCCACCGGTGGGTGTGGGGAGGTAACATTCCTGGTGACCTGCGCTCGAGAAGAGAAGAACTCCAGGAAGTTTTTCCAGAGTAAACACGTGGCTAACACCCCGTTTGCCTTTCTGGCCCCGTGTCTTGGCCTGCGGGGTGCATCGGGCTGTGCCCGGGAGCACTGTGGTAGCAGGAGGGCAGTGTCTGCGCCTGACCCAAGGGCATCGCTGTGCTGGAGCGTGCTCAGGAAGTTGGGAATGTGCACTTACAGACATCCAGCAACGCACCGCGCTGTGGGGAGCTTGGTAGTGACTGCTCTCGGGCGGCAGCAGACGGTGCGTTCTGCCTGAATGAGTGGTTAGTTGTAGATGTTGGCAGGGATTTTCCTGCCTCCATTCTACAAACCTGATCACTGGAGCGCCGTGGCCAGGCTGTAGAGCCAGCAGATGCATTTAATATTTCTTACCTGAAACATAATCGTTTTCCAGCGTCTGGTAGATAAACCAGTGGCAGGTCAAGCTTGAATGCTGTTTGACACTGCGGATTTTCACGTGACGTAGGTACGTCTCTCCTCCTCGGGATGTGTGGAACTTTAGGGTTTCTCTCAGCGGGAAGTGGCTTTGCTCTTGATGTTGCTGCATTTGGACACTTCATGCTCTTTACAGCAGGTGCGTGTCAGAGTTGGGTTGTGAGGCAGCGTTGTGTGGAATCAGGTGATCATCTGATCCTGGCTGTGAACAGTCTCAACTGAAACAGGATGAAATCTGAACGTGTCAAATAACATTGGTTGCTTTATTAAAGGATTACAGTATTACGGGGTACTCTGATATATTAACCCCCTACTTTGAGTTATATACAGCACATGCTACATGACACGCCAGTTCAATGCACGTCATACCGTGGGGACGAAGCGCAGAGGTAATCGGGGAAGAGGTGTGCAGCACGCACAGACGCACAGAAGTGGCTTGCAGACTTACTGAAGAGGATAGTGACCCTGGGGAGGCTTCTGCTCTCCCCCTTACATGTATCCCTGCAGTCAGAACTCCCTTCCCTGCAGTCGGAACTCCCTGGAGTAGCTGCTCTTTCCAAGTGGGTGCTGTAACAGGCTGTTCTAGAAGCCCACCTCGGGAGAATATTGGAATGACCCCAGTCAGTGTTTCAGAGCTGTGACTGACCTCTGAATAGAGATGAGTAAATCTGTTTAATAATTTGACAGTAATATGTTATAATGGTGAAATATGATAAATACAGCTTTTCTTGGCTACAGGTAACTTCTTTATATAATTTCCATCTACTGGCTAAGGATATTAAATAGCTTATGTATCGGTATCCGTCGTTGGCCTGCAAAGTTGGATAGCCCCTTTAGTGTCCCTCCAGCCGTTTCTGATTACAGAGGGTGCGCAGCAGCTCAGGACTGCTCGGGCACCCAGTGCTGTGACAGCTCTGTCGGGCACCGTTTGCTGTGCAGCACGTTACATCTGCGGTAAATCTGGATTAATTTCCACGTGCAGGCAGCTACTTCATTTTGGTAAGAAAAATCATGGTTTTAATCTAAAGTATTTGAGTCAAGTGTGAATTCTGATTTATAGGAGCAGGTTACTAACGCGCTCAAAGAGAAGAGGAAAGACTGGATTTCTCAGGACAGCAGCGGTTTGAGTGTCTGCTCTCCAAATCAAGTTACATAGTACTAACTTTATTAATGGCAGTTAACAGAGATTAAATTAGAATAGTCACACTAATGTACATACACCAGCTACACGGTTCAAAGGACGCGACATCCTGTGTCAAGTGATTGCTCATCATCATCATGATAAAACTCTTGCTGTACAGTTTGTAATATTTCCTGTAATTGAGAATATTTATACACAATATAACATAGAAAAATATTTAAATGTTGTGGCAGTATTTTTACCGTCCAAACTTAATTTACAGGGAATAAAACCTGAAAAGTTTCTCTGCAGTCCATCTAAACGGCCAGTTCCCAAAGGCTTAATAGAACTGCACTTAGTACCGAGGCGTTGGAACGCCACGTCATTTCTGCTTCGTTCTTCTTCACCTTCTTTTTCCTGAAATGATTCCTGAAAATACAATATACAGACCTTCACATCTTAGCAATAAATGTACAGTATCTTACATTCCTCCCTTCTGAACAGACAATTCCGGGTAGCGACATCCTAGCGTTAGGTGATGGTTGAACAGAAAGCAAACCGAGAGAAGAATGATCTCAGTGGAATGTGTTGGGGTTAGGTCTTATCATCATAACAACTTTCTTTAGTGAGTATGATCCGCCCCGGAATTCAGCCCAGTAAACACCATCCTGGTATCGGCTGCGGTAGTGTCCTCCGCGATACCAGACTCCGTTGAGGTTTGAATGAGCGCAGGCGTTGTACCACCATCCTCCCTTCTGGTAATGAGCACAGTTACCTGCAAAAGAAAGCTCCGACTCAGGCTGAGGGGCAAGTAAAGAGTCCTGCAGGAAGCGAGCTAAGCACAAGGTTTAATCTGTCTTCCTGTAAACTGCGTGTTCAATGTCAGATACCGTGTGGTAGGGGGTGAATTCAGGCTTCCTCAGGAGCCTCAGCTCTGCAGGTCGGTTCTACACGGACCCATCGGTGTCGCTCGCCCGTGCTGCAGAAGTTGGCGTTACCCTCTCAGGTAACACCCCAGAGCATGTCTGACCAGCCCTTGTTTAATGTAAGTGCTAAATGGGAACTCTGGTTCAGTGTTTCTGCATTTGAGGGCTGACATGTCAGTCTGTGCATCACAAGTTACTGACAAATCTCTGAAAACGTGGGTTTGGGGGGTAGCACTCTAAGTATTTTTCCTTATTTAAAAAAGGAAGAAAGGGAGGGGGATGGCTGGGCAGAAAAAGCAAGGCAGCTGCGAGGGATCTTGTACCTGTGTATACGTCGTGGTCCCGGTCCAGCGTGGTGAACTGTTTACCGTTGTGCCAAGTGAAAGAATCCCCGGCGTTGCCGTTGTAGCGTCCCAGTCTCAGCTTGTAATACTCGCTCTCCGGCTCCAGCCTGAAGCTGGCGTACTCCGCGAACACCTTCCGACCTGACCAGTCTTCCATTGTGATCAGCAGTTTGTAGTTGCCTTGATTCGTTAGCCAGTAGATATTTTCTAATCCGAGCCAGTATTCTCCATCAATGTTACCGAAGCCTTGCTGTGAAGGAAGCAGAAGTAGGTTAATGACGTGCACCTCTGAGTGGTGAATCTCGGCGTATTCTCCAGCCGAGAACCAGCGTCAGAGTCTCCCTCTTCTGGGAGGGCAAACGCACGTTGGCCAGGCTCGACAAATCACCCCTTAAATTAATTTTACCAGTAATTTTTAGAGGGTAGAACACATTCAACTGCTCGCTTGTCCTAACCTTGTACGTCTCCCAGTTCCTGAAAAAGTTGACAGAGCCATCCAGCCGCCTCTGGATGACTGTCCAGCCGCCGGGGTCGTGCCGCTGGTCGCACCAGACCTGCATCAGCCGGTTCGTGTTCTCGGGTTTTACAAGGTAGATGGAGCTGGTGTCGTGGCCGTCTTCCAGCGCTTGTAGGCAGTCTCTCCAGGGCCCTGTGTCAAAAGAGAGGACTCTGCATTCAATGCGGGCGGTATCTCCATTGCTACCTTTTTACAGTAGGTTTGCTTCTGCTGAGCAGTGCATTTGTTTCTCCTCTGCCTGAAGGTACAGTGTCTCTGAGAGCTCTCACGCTCGTTTGGTGTAACATTATTTCTGGAACATTCCACAGTGAATTACTGATAAAGGTGGATTTATTAATTTATTAATTTTATTTTATTATTTAAGGCAACTGCACTTACAACACTGACTGAGTAAGGCCAGGCTTGGAGCAACCTGGTCTCATGGAGGGTGTCCCTGCCCGTGGCAGGGGGGTTGGAACTGGATGATCTTCCAACCCAAACTAGTCTGTGATTCTATGATTATTTCTTCAAAGAAGTGAAACATGAATGGCTCTAGGTAAATATTAATGATTTCCTTCAGAAAACAAAACGATAAGTTTGGCTTTGATTCCGTCTTTGAGAAATTCAGCTTTTTAGATCCCAAGAATGTCATTGGCACAGACATTAACAACGGAACCAGCAACATAAATTAAAAATGTAGGTGTTACTGCTGTCACTTTAATAAATGTTAACACAAAGTAGACGTTAAGATTTGGAACGTGGAGTGCCCACTAAAATAGTGAGAGAAACTGTAGCTGAACTTCTGAAGAACCGTGTGTTGTGCAGTACACGGGAATCACAGATAATGCTCTCGTTTGCAGCAGGAGAATGCGTGTTTTCCCGCGAGCTCAGCAGAGCCCCTAAAGACCCTGCTCTTCCTGACAGTGTCTTACAGTCATGATTTTTAGAGAAATCGTCTCCAGTGGGAAGACAGTTTCCTGGGACGTTTAGATGAAACAGTCAGGGGTCTGTTGGTGTCTGCAGAGAGGCCCCGGCAGCCGCTTTGCTGCTGACCTCGTGTCGCCGAAGCGGAAGAGTGAAGGCACAAGGACCCTCAGGATGGGAGACCCTTGCTGACACCCACCCCCACGCATCAGGTCTCTGGGCAGGACGCGCTGAAGCGTACGTTGCTGTCGAGTAATTTAAATTCCTTCAGTTCCTCTGCCCTTTCCGTCACTCACTGCCCAGCCCTGGAAATGGCAGAGCCACCCCCGTACCAGCTACCTGAGTTCAGCACAGTTTTAGAGAAGCACCCTCAGTGTCTGGGTGGGTGTTTCAGTGGTTTTAAGCAGTTAATCAGTGTATGAGGAGGCCGTCTGAGGTTTTGGTCTGTGGCCACGCTGTGTTGTTTCCGTGGCCATGTCCTCCTGCCGTGGCTAACTGATGGATTTCTGGCAGTTGCGATGTGGACGCAGGGTTCTGTGACACCGCTGAGTGGCGTAGGATGGGAGTTGGGAGAAGCGTAACGCATGCCGGTCGATCTCATCGCCATGCGCATGAGCGGCGCTTGCTACCCGCGGCAGAACGGGTCGGTTGCCCGTCGTTACCGAAGGAACTCGTGCAGTGTCAGCATTGGGTCTCTGGCCTGGTGTCCCGGACGGCATGCACGCAGCGCTGCGACGTGCTCCTCCTGGCTTTCTCATCTCGCGGGTTTCTCTGCGCCGTGTGGCACCAGCGCTCTACCGCACATGGTTCTTTTCTCTGGACGTGCTTTAAGATGAGCATGAACCACTGTAAATGCTCACAGCAGTTTGCTGCTGCTCTTCACTACAGGTGGTTTTTTGTCAGATACGAACCTTCCAAAATTTTGACTAAGGGGTGTAGTTGGATGTTTGTCACCTCGCATCCGAAATGAAAGGGAACGTACTGAAGATGACTGGCCCAGCACAGGTCTCTAGACACCATGGTTGACTGCCTAATGAAAAAAACACCCTATCATTACGGAGTTTTTATGGTTTATTTCTGTGAGGCTCTTTCTTTGCAGCCACATAGAATCACAGAATCATGGAATGGTTTGGGTTGGAAGGGACCTTGGTTTAGGTTGGAAGGGACCTTAAAGCCCCCCCGGTCCCACCCCCTGCCATGGGCAGGGACACCTTCCACCAGACCAGGCTCCAAGCCTCATCCAGCCTGGCCTTGGACACTTCCAGGGATGGGGCATCCACAACTTCTCTGGGCAACCTGTCCAGTGCTCCCCACCCTCTGCGGGAAGAATTCCTTCCTGATGTCCCATCTCCCTCTTTCCATTTAAACCCGTTACCCCTTGTCCTGTCACTCTCTGCCCTTGGGAAAAGTCCCCCTCCAGCTTCCTTGTAGCCCCCCCAGACGCTGTTTTTAACCACCTCAGTAAGCGGCAGTTCAGTGCTTTGTGGCAGCACGCGGACTGCGTATGGGTGAGAACGGCGTCTGACGAGAGGGGTACGTGTGGGTACTGCACACCCCAGGCTGGCTCGTCGTCAGGGTGACGGGATAATGACACGCCACTCAGATCTGTTTACTGCTTGTTCTACTGCTCTCAGCATGTTTCCTCTCAGTGAGGGGAAGGTTTTTTTGTTCTGCAGTGTCACACCTGCCCCCTTTCACTCCTCACATACTGAGGTAGTTTTGGGGTGAGATTACACAGTAGTTAATTGTTTCGTGTTTATTTTCCTTTAGCACCCTGGGGTTCTGCTTTACTCTTTGCAGTTTGTTGGTAATCACTTTTTTTGTGGGCTTTGTAACCTCTTCTACCAGCACTTCCCTCTGGGATAAATCCTGCAGAATGTTTTCCCTGCCACTGTCTGGGAGAGCCCAGGAGCCTCCGTGTCTCCTCAGGGAACACTCATGTCAAAACCCAGTCAGACTTTCTACTGCTGTGTTACTTTCTCCAAGAATCCCTTTGCGTCGCTCCCTAGGAGCTTTCAGGCAGGCTGCCGGGGCCTCATGTGTCAGAAATCAGATTTATTGTGCCTTTTTGTCCCTTTTGCAAGTAGTTTTTAAGATTTTATTGTGTCTATTTAACCTGACAGAGTATATTCTTTTCTTTCTTCCTCATTTGGCCATGATTTTAGTGCTTTAAATGATGCCTTCCTTGCAATCCTGCTCCTTTTCCAGGTCTCTGAGGCTGTTACATCAAGTCTTGCTAAAACCCCAACTTTCTAGTTCTCGGTGGGTGTTTTGTTTAAGTGGTAACATTTGTTCAGAACCGTAGATATGGTTGGCTTGGCCTTGCTTATATATATAGGCCCAATATTTCTGTGCCCTGTTTAAACCTCCTGATTTCAGATTACCTTTCAGCATTTCTTACTTGAATTCTGTCCGCTGTGCCTATCCAAAGATCTTACGTGATGGAACAAAATCTGCATTCCTTTCCCTAAAGGATGTATCGGTTTAAACCATCTGCTTCATGAGGACACAGTTGTCCCTGTGATATGTGCTGCCTTATGCGACTGTGTTTATCCCTGTACAGAGGTGATGCCTGTTTTGAAAACGTGTGTGATCCTACAGAACCGCACAGAGGGTTGTTAATCCTGCGTTAACCTCCGCTCTGCTGTGTATTACTCACAGTGTCACAGAGTGGAAGGGACCTCTGGAGACCATCTAGTCCAACCCCCTGCCAGAGCAGGATCCCCTAGAGCAGATCACACAGGAACAAGTGCAGGACTTTGGAAAGTCTCCAGGGAAGGAGACTCCACCCCCTCTCTGGGCAGCCTGTTCAGGGCTCTGTCACCCTCACAGGGAAGGCGGCTTTCCTCATGGTCAGGCTGAACCTTCTGTTTTCCAGTTTATGGCATTGCCCCCAGTCCTGTCACTGGACACCACTGAGAAGAGCCTGGCCCCATCCTCCTGACACCCCCCCTTAGATATTGATAAGCATTGATAAGATGCTCCTCAGCCTCCTCTTCTCCAGCTGAACAGCCCCAGCTCTCTCAGCCTTTCCTCATGTGGAAGGGGCCTC